>NC_043961.1:27622169-27835729 GCF_902148855.1 Sphaeramia orbicularis | reverse complement strand
TTGGGCTTCTGGAGGAGACAAAGAAGGAAGTGATGCTGAGAGCTGAGTGCAGAGATATGATCAAGAGGAACCGCTACTACGAAGATGACGACTCCGAGTCATAGGAAAATCTGTCACAGTGTCATATTCATCTACCGTAAACACTTTGTCAGGTTTGTTCTCTCAGTCTGTCAGTAGATTGGAATTGATGCTTTGCTAGTTTTGATAGTGTTTTAAGGAAAAAAATTACACTTAAATATAATAGGTATGTATATTTACACAAATATATTGCAATAACTGCCTTTAATTGTACAAAACATGTTTGATTTTTGTATGCATTATATACTTTAATACCCATGTAATACATATTTTATATAAGTTTGATCATACTAGAGGTGACCCATGTCACGTTAAATCACTGCATATGTGGACTATGTTGTCTGGTAATTATATCAATAATCAGTTGATTAATGTTTGCCTGTAAAATGTCAAAAAGCCATTATACCCTATTTATATATTTTTGTCTTTGTTGGCCATTATTATGGAAGTACATTGCTGCCAGGTCGGAAAAATAAAAATTGATCAGGATCTCGTCATGACAAATTTTCACATTATAAAGTGAAAACTTGTTAAAACACGGCATCTTTGATGCTATAATGTGATAAATGCCTATTTTGTTAAAATGTGAAACTCATGTTTAAGTAAAAGGTGCGTGGAGAACAGATTAACTTTCCTCATTGTAACAAAATACTGGGCAATTCAGATTTTCGGACCTGGCAGTAATATGCTTCTGTACCATTACAGTTCTGGGTGATTGTGGGCAGGACCAGACTGCAAAAAAAAAAAAAAAAAAAAATTGTGTATTTTGTTCTTCTTAAAATACTTAAACACCTAAATGTCTTATGAAAGTGAAAAGGGCTATAAAAAGGGTACATTGATGCTGTATTTTTACTGTTCATAGTTTTCCACATCACCTCGGTTTAATTGTAAATGAGAGAGAATGGACACCATCATTTCCTTCATTTTGCTGCCTTCATCTCCTTTAAAGGAGCACATAAATATCCTGCTGTCAGAGGTATTTATCACACAGAATAATTCTTCAGCCTCAGGCAGAATTGTGCCAGTTCACATGCTGTTAACATACAGTAGAGCAAAAACATACAGTTGACATCTGCTGAGCCTTTCACTCAGCGCCTGTACTATTATAATTCTAAGTGATGTTGACTTATACAGAGCAGTCAGTAAACTCTGACACCACGCTGCAGGGTTTTTTTGCAGGTGTAGTAGCCTTCGTTTTTACACATATATATGGGAGTCAGGGGTTTCTCGACTGTGGTGCTGATGAGAGGTGTTACTGTACATTTATATGAACATTTTCAGCCACTGCAAGCTCTAGAAATGACCATAGTCCTTGTTTAGTTTAAAATGTTGGTAAAACAGATTCTATTTTAAAATGTGTTGGCATTGCAGATATCTTTTTTTTTTTTTTTTTTTTTTTTTTATAATTTGTGTAATGACATTTTGCTGATAACAGTCTGAGCTGAAACATTAAAATGCCTCTATTATGAAATCCAGAATTTGTACAGTGGACATTATGCTTTTTTTGTACATGAAACATTTCTTTTTACATCACACTCTTTCAAAGTAATTAAACTTTGAGCATCATAGTGGTTATTATGAAGTCAGAGTCTTTGTGTTTTACATGGTTGTGTGCCATTCCCTGACAAGGAAAATAACTTCTGAGTAATTCATACAATACATGGCAACAGGAGCAAAATAAACTGCAGGAAATAGAAAACTGTAATATCTTTGTGGTTCCTTTGTGTGAAAACAGACATGGTGCTGGAGCATAAAGTATACAGATTACATAACAATTTGTGCAGTTATTATTCCCACTAGGGATGCATCAATATCAGTATGAGCCAATATTTGCTGGTATCGGCCAATTAAAAGTATGTTTAAATAAATGTATGTGAGTCTACGTGCATTGAAAGATAATGTGATGAAGGGCTGAAAGCTACTACAGTGTTCCCACGGGTCTTAAAAAGTCTTGAATTTACAAATCTGCATTTAATACCTTAAAAAAGGCTTTAAAAGGTACTAAATTTGATATGGTAGGTCTTAAGTTACATTGCCATAAACTTGTTTGCTGTATTGTGTTTAAATGTGTCTGGAAAATGTCCAAGTTGCAAAGAAAGTAACATCAATCTGCTCTGTTCCACTTGTTCCAACCTGACAATTTATGTTGAAATTAGGAACCAGTTATTGCTAACTTTGCAGTGAGAATTGACTCGGAATCAAGGTGTTGGAGTAAATAAATACATTTTCCTAAATTGTAGGAGTCACAAATTTTTGCCAGTATGGCTGTGAAAAAGGCATTAAATTCTGTTCTAAGTAGTTTTAAAAAGGTCTTAAATTTAACTTGTAGAAACCCTGTTCTAAAATGTTGACTATTTTTATATTTCTCATGAAGACTTCTTAGTTAAGATCAACAAAAACTAAAGAAACTGAGGGTAATATCAGTATTGGCACCAAATAACAGTATTAAATATTACATGGGGGCCAGAATTTTGTAATCAGTGCATCCCTAATTCCGTCAAAACAGTCAAATTATGTTTAATATGATGAGCGAGCAGCACATGGGACACATGACCAAGTTTGCCAGTTTTCTAATGCACAGTGAAAAACAACAGCCTGATATGTTAATAACAGGGCTGAGATTTGGCATAAACAGTGTGAACATGAACTGCAGTGTTTTCGTACTTAACAGCATAAAAGCATCATATAGTTAAACATTGTAAATGACCGGTCACATCCTTCATGCTGAGCAGGATTTGGAGTGAACCTGGATGTGGATACGGCTGATGATGTGTCTGTGGGACAAGGTATAGCAGGACCTTTGTTAAAAAAAGACAGAGTCATGAACCAGTTAAACGTTTCAACACCAGCGTGGGTTTCACCACGTGCTGTGTGGTTTAATAAAGAGACCCAAAGCAGACGTTTCCAACAGGCACTTATTAGGTCACGTGTTTAAAACAAATAGTCTGATAATTACACAGGCCTGAAGATCAGTTTCTGTGAAGTCAAAGAAAATCTGAGTTTCATTAAAATACAGCTTTTCAGATTAAAGTTCAATCCCTTTCTCCAGCGATAAACAGCCCACTGTCCGTTTTAAAGTCACAGCTTAAAAAACAAAATCTGCAGGGAACCTGTGAAAAGTTTAGCATAGATTGATAATTAAAGCAGCTTTTCATTTGGAATTTGGGTAAACAGACAAAGGATTTATGAAAAATTTGGCATCACACAAAAAAGATGACGTTTGCTCTAGAACTAACCACTGGACCTGCAAGTAAAAACCATATATCCAGCTGATCACAAATTTCTTATAGATTCTGTGGCAAAACAAGGAATTACAGTGATACAATGTAAAAAAAAAAAAAAAAAAAAAAAAAAAAAAAAGATTACAAGTAAAGAAAACATAAAACATTTGTGATAAAAAACATTCAACATCCCCACCCCGAAAGAAAAAAAAAAGTTTTTGGATTCTCAAATATTCCTGAGAGCAGCAAAACTTACTTATGGCTTCATTTCAAGTTAATTTATAAAACATTCAAATACTAAAATAAAAACAATCAACCATGACATATGTTTAATCATTATTTATACTTGTATGGTCAGCGTAATCCTCACAAGAATCGCTCTTCAACATTTTTCCTCTTTTCACAAATAAGTTGCTGTTTTGTCTTAAATATTTCATGATCGAGAAGGCAACTACCAGAACCTTTCTTTCTGTCAAAGATAAATTTGTGGGTGGGAAACATGGAAAATGGTCATAAAAATGTATTTATTGTTGAAGTTATTCTTATACTTAAACTTAACATGTGACCTCTCACTTTCGGTGTTATTCTTATTTTTTACTTAGTTTTCTGCTTAATATTAAAAATGGAAAACAAAGGCTACAATAAGTAATTAATTGACTTTTGCCTGCACTTCCTCCTCTTCACAATGATGTATTGGATTCAATTTCAACAAATTGTTATTACACTTAATTATCCTCCATTTCCTATTGGCATGTGGCTTCTATAGCTTTTACATTTCTTGCAATGTTACCACAAAATATGCCATAAAAACTCAGTGGAAATGACTCCAGTGTCAGAACAAGCCCCCACACCCACACATAGCCACGATGCAGCTGGTTTAGTGACACATACAAACTCACAGTTCATTAAGTGCATTATTGTTTTTTAGAAGACTTTTTTTTTTTTCAGTTTCATCACCACTGAGTGTCAGTAAAAACTCCACCGTCAGCTCAGAGGAGAAGCAGCGCAGCATAAAGACATCCTCTATGTGACTGCAGGCTGTAAGCAGTGCTACATCTCTGCTCAAATATATTGCTGATTATCAAAGGGAGTAAAGAGGCTCATTTATAATCAGGGCCTTGCTCTATCATTCATACATTCATTATTCTGGTAAAAAAAAAAAACTAATTTAGACACCGTTGTGTCATTAGATTGCCCTTTCAAATATAGTGTTTTACCCTTATAATCTATTCAACAATTTCTCATAAACCCACAGCATTTAAAAGCACTTTTGAGGCACACATTTATAAATATACAACATTGGCCAGCACATTCAAACATTCTTAGAGCATGAGGAACCTCTACTCTGGAGTGACTTCTGACATTAGGTCTTGGAGAGTTGATGCAACTGTAACAGTTGTTTTTGCCCGTTTTTTTTTTTTTTTTTTTTCATAAATTTGAACCTCAGTCCTTCCTTGGTCTAGATTCCCCACTCAGCTTTTACTTCAGCCACTGAGGGGGTGGAGGTCCACTCTGACCTTCTCCCCAGTGCTCATCATACCGATGGTGGGGTAGAAGCCCTCCTGCTGGTAAGGCCACCTCCCTTCGACCCACCACCTTTCCATTTCGGGTGAAGAAAACCTGTTCAGACACAAGAGGAAGTGTAAGAGTTCAGCCTGAACTGGGACTTGTTCTTCAGCATCTACAGGTATTAGAGACTTCTTCAAGTAGCATGTAACGAATTAATCACATGTGACAAGGGGTTATTTTAAACCCAAGACTGTCCTATGATTGTATACCATTACTGGGACTTACATCTATCCATGATAAATTATCTTAATGGAAAAAAGTGGCCATATTGGCCAATTCTAAATGCAACTATAAGTGAAAAGACAGTGGTAGGTTTCATAAATATGGACTAGCACTGACAGAGAATAAAAAAAAAAGATGGATAAATTAGTCAAATGGTTGTGTCTCCAAACACAATTTAAAAAGGCAACCTATTTAATAAATCATAAAATGTAACATTTGTGAAAGTGAATTCAAAGCATTTGGCGTATGAGGACATTCAACAGAATGTCTGTAGGTCATTCTTTCTTTTAAACATGTTCAGTCCATCTCTACATTTTCACAGTCTCTCACCATGACTTTTGTCCCCTCCACATCTTCTCCTTCTTCCTCCTCCTCATCTTCTTGTTTGCATACAAGTCATTCTGAACCTCACTGGTTTGGGAAACACATCGAGGTCCCAGTCGTCTTCATCATCTGAATATTGAGCCAGATTGAGACATATGATTAGAGACACAATGTGCACACAATGAGACACAAAGCAAAGTTGTGACGAACATAAACACACTGTGCATGTTCACCTCCACAATCAAGGCTGTAGTCTCGTGGGAACATGATTCCACAGCCCATAATGTCACCTTCAAAGCAGCGTGGGCCGAAGGCGTCTCCAACGCCACTGCCCTGAAACAACTTTCCATCATCTACAAACAAATGACACAAAGATGTTCTGGGTCACAAAACAAGGGAAAGGTGATGCAACCATCAACAAGCAAAATGACATTTTAACTGTATTTTTATACACATTTCTTTGTTGACTTGCTTGAATAATATACAGCTAGACTTCCACTCCTACAGGCAATTCAGAGTTTCAACTTCACTTGACCCTCATGATTTGGACTGTGGGAGGAACACCCACACAGACACAATGGAGAATCTATACTAAATACTAAAGAACAATAATAGTTGCACAATTATTTCAAATTATTTCATCAGTGTATTGTTCTTGCTCCTGGAAACCAAACAATGCTAAACAGAAAACTGAAATAAGACCTGTTAAACCTTTTACTCATACTGGAATGAATATCAACAATATGAATGAAAATAATCATCTAAAATGTTATGTTACTCAATTAACTCACCTGCATGATAAGCTATAGACCCTCTGCTCCAACCTGGGTGTCTATTTTTTGGATAGTCCTGAAAAAATAGAAGAAAAATTAGAACAATAAAAAGGTATTACCTGTTACTATACTACTATATTATATTGAAAATGTCTTTTTTTTTTGGGGGGGGGGGGGGGGGGGGGGGGTATTATTTATTTATTTATTTATTTTAAAAAAACAGAGCTTTCATCCTAGTTTTGTTTTGGATGATTATATTATTTTACTTTGCTTAGAGAAACTAAATTATTTCACAAAAACCAAAAACTACCTGGGTTAAAATGATGAATCCCTTGATGTTAATAGTCAGTTGTGCATCCTTTTTGCTGGATAACAGCCTGCAGTCATGACACGTCTCCTGAAGAATCCCAGCCCATTCTTGTTGGGCAAACCTCTTCAATTCTCTATGTTTTTGACTGAATTTTTATTTTATTTTGGAAATGGAAAGAGTACATTATATTGGTGAAGTATATGATTTGCAATGTAGTTTAAAAAAAAAGGCCATATTTTGTGATAATTTTCTGTAAAATGTTTATCCACTGCATTGACAGAAATGCTGTATCATATGTACTGTTATCTGGATTTACAATGACCTGTACTCAGATGAGAAATTTTCATATTGCCCTTCAATCTGATTTTATGGGTTCATTAATACCTCAACCTTCCATCCTGTTTCATGAAAATCAGTACAGCAGTTTTTTGCGTAACCACACAGTTGATCGCATAACCTCTTAGGCAGAGGTAACAATTGCTCCTTCATCCAGTATACACAAAGACTGAGAAACCAGAAAATCTTTAGCATGTGTTATCCAAAGAGACACCTTTGTTTGATTTTGGAAGTGAGAAGTAATGGTTCCCTGCAGCAGACGGATGCGTCTTGCAGGAGGTTGGAAGCAGACCTCAGGAATGACCATCTGATGGATTTATAATACTCTACCAAAACCGCAGACACATTGAGAAAAACAATTCCTGGAAAGAAATCAGCAAAATGACAGAGCTCTATTCTCCACATCGTCCGACCTGAGGGCACAACATGCCCACACACAGTAACAGTGGAGGTGTCAGGGGAGCAGCCACGATCCAGCAGTGCCTCCCAGACTGTGGGCACCATCACAGCTGGCAAAACATCAGTGTGGTGAAAGACTCAAGATTAATCAATAACCATTCAATAACTACCTGAACTGCAGAGAAGAACAGTATCTATTATTTAAATAACGATGGGTGCATCCTCAGTAATTAGAACATCCGTTTTGTTTACATAAAACAGGATGTGCACAAAGTTCATGGTGATTTCATGCGAGAGTGTACGCAGCTGACTTAATATCTGGTGTGTAAACACTCAACAAGTCCTCTCTCAGACTCAACTTATTGCCAAAATATGCCTCATTGGTTGCTGTCATCGTTTGTGATTACACTGAAACAAATTAATTAGGAAATCAACCTTAAATTACTTAGCCTGAGGAAGTCCTACATACTTGAAATTTTTAGTATTTTCTTCTTCTTCTTTTGCATTTCTTTCTGTCTTATCTTACAAATAATTTTCCCACATGCGACTACAGATGTGTAGTTAAAACAGCAAATGGAACAATCTGCTTTCTATGGAAAACCAGATGCAGGGTAAAAATGAGACAATATTTATTCTGTTGTTAGCTTTTCCTCTTTCAGTCATCCATCACTCAGACTGGAAACAGTGAGAGCAGTGGTGCGTATGAGGGAGACGGATGACGAGGTATGAGAGGGGGGAACTGAAGTTTTCTTTACTGGCAGATAACCGCAGTGTGTGTACTGTAAAAACACTTCGTCAGTGATATTGACATGCGTTCATTATAGGGAGGACTAGAACGAGGAGGCGCTTACCCTGCGTGCCAGCCCCAGGGCGATATAACACTTTTCTCCAGCATCTGTGATCTCCAGCTCATAGTAGTGGAAGCGTGTGTTGAGAGGCCGACGTGCCTGAGCCAAACCCACGTCCACGATGCTCTTCCCTTTCCCCACATACTCCAGCATCTGCAAGAACAACACAGTATTTAACACAAGAACTAGAGCAACATCCCTGTGTTTTCAGTGTTGAAACTGGAACAAAACATGCCCTTTCTCTTATTCTACTGTTGCATATAATGGCTAAATCTTTTTATCTGTACAAGGCATAAACAGCAGTAAAAAAAAAAAAGAGTGAGCAATATTTTCAGGTTTATGTGCAATTAGAGATTAGCTCTGCAAAAAACTAATTGGGGATGCATAATATTTTTGTGAGCCACACAGGTGGTCAATTGCATGACCACCATTATTGTACATAAGTTTGATGTATATCTTTTATATTCTATTATAGTTTATCTTTTATATCATTTTATAAATTCTTATTCTATTTTTACCTCACTCCATTTAAATTACACAGTGAGAGAGAAACTATATCATCTCAATTCTCTGTATGTCCTCTGCATCTAGTGAATTGACAATTTAAAAAAAAAACAATCTTTGAATCTTGAATCTTCTACAGTGCGTTTATGTATATGTCAGGGTAGAGACTGCGATCTGGTAGGATCGGCGATTCTACCAGTAGAAACTCCGATCAGAGTCTCTGACCCTAACCCTAACCCTAACCCTAACCCGATCGGAGTTTCTACTGACAGGATCGGAGTTTCTACCAGTAGAGACTCTGATCGGAGTTTCTACTGGTAGAATCGCCGATCCTACCAGATCGCAGTCTCTACCCTGATATATATAAGCTGATCATTTATATCTATCTATCTATCTATCTATCTATCTATCTATCTATCTATCTATCTATCTATCTATCTATCTATCTATCTATCTATCTATCTATCTATCTATCTATCTATCTATAATAAATGATCACAATGACTCAAAAACCTCTGGCTGCGTTTCATTGCTAGTGAAACCATGTCTGATTCTGCACAGGCAGGGCTGATGCCCCCTTTTTAGGTAAAGATAAGAGCTGAAATTAAAAGGAAGAGTATGTTTTATTCAATAATAATAGGGAAGATGAGATTAAAACAAAAGAGAAAAGATTTGGTCATTACTGCGCTTTAATATTTAGGTACTGACATCAGTGCTTCAATATCAGGGATAACAGAACTAGTTACTAAAGCTGCAGATCCACAGAAAGCAGCTCCTCCACCATAAGGACTAGCATATAAATTAAGAACCTGGTTGTGCTCTGTGTTGGTTCAGGAACCTTGTGGGGAGGCAATTGCAATGTTGAACATGTCTGTTTGGCCAATACTCATAGTATTTCCCTTCAGCCATTGAAACAGAGTTGAACAGTTTGTTTTGCAGTCCCATGGAAAAATTATATGCAAAAACTGCCATTACTTCCTCATATATTCAGGGGCCTAAATGATCAGAAACTAAAGGCAGAAGTTAATTAGTTTGGCCAGTTAATTGATGCTGATATGATGTTTTACAGACTACTATCAGCTTAAGTTGGCTAATAATAGGCTTTTCAACTTTCAGCTAAAAATAACAATAGTCACAATAATAAAAATTGCTTCTTACTACATCATCTGACAGTGATGATGGTTAGTTCGATGGTCAGTCCCACATTATTATTATTATTATTATTATTATTATTATTATTATTATTATTATTATTTTAAACCTGCATGGTGCATTTTCAGTGTGTGTTTTTATTGCTGCGGAGTGGAGTGAATATATCTGTCAATATATTGCCTATCGTTAGACTGAAGAAACCGCTAATATCCTGGGTTCTTTTAAGTTCCAGTTACTTTAGGTGAAAAGATAGTTTAAGACACTGAAGGAAATCAACACAACCAAAGCTAAACCCTTTTAAAACATGTATTACAAATAGGGAGACAATATAAGCACCTCAAGAAAACAACATCAGCCAAAACAAACATAAATGCCAAATTCACTGTACCCAATTCACCCTAAAAAAATAACCATTTTCATTGGTGTCAGCAAATCTAATCTGTAAGCATTCCTTTTTTAGACTGATAAGCACAATATCAGGCGGTAAACAGCTGCTCTAGTGTTGAAATGTAAAGCTGCAGTTGACTTCACTGACTGATTTGGATGAACGCCCATAGTAAATCGTCTGACCTATGTTGTTACAAATTAAATTAGAGTGAATTACATTTATCTTTTGGGCAGATTTAAAGGAAATATAAATAAAGGCAATAATACACTGAGAAACAAGAATATACAAAAATACATTTGTACTGTTATCACACCAACATTTATTTAAACTCACTCATTTCTCATAAAACTCATGTGCATGTGGTTCAGTTTTTTGTGGACGCTGCATCTATACAGAACAATACCACATTTGTAGAGAGAAAGAATAATTAAATGTGTGGATGGCACGCTAACAGGTTGGTCTGTCCACCCTAAGGCTGTTCAGCTGCAGTCCCCTTCCACTTTCAATTCAGGTTGTGTGTGTGCATCACCCTGAGTCACGCTGCAGCCCTCCCATCGCAGGGAGAGGTGGAGCAGCCAAGAGAGTGGATTGAAACAAGCACTTCAGGGAAAATGTGTCTCATTTCTCATTATGTTCTTATAAACAGAACATTTATCTCGATAGGTTTTCACCATATCCTTTCAGAGATTTTGGGTCGAATCTGCAGTCTAATTTATTTTCTTTCAGCTCTTTTGCTCTTCAAAGATTTTTTTTTTTTTTTTAGATTTGACTCAGATAAATGAATGCCCCATATAGAATCACTAATACACTAATGTGTGCAGATTTGATTGTTCTCTCTTATCACTAGTCCCACACAGCCAGTCCTATCTCCACACTCATTAGCACTGGGTCACTGCTACATAGATGTGGCACCTTCGACTATGGTTCTGGAATAGAGGTTAAAACTTATCAGGGTTGTTTGGCTAGTTGTTGGTGGAGCTGAGCACAGGATGCTGCAAAAACAATGTGAGGAGAGAAGCTGTTTGGGTGGAACATGTGCACATGTGGAAGCGCGTCATGGTATTACAATGACGAAATCCCTACAAAAGAACATAGTACGTAAAAAGATGTGTCTGTCAAAACTTGTCATTTTCAGGGTGTAGCTGCAACTTGGAGGTTGATGTTCCTGCATGTAGCCAGGGGGACTCTCAAAAGTGATACCTCACAGATAGAAGGAGGAAGATGCATGATAATCCTGCCACCAACATCACAGCGTTGTAGAAATATTCCCCATATTCGGGGTAGAGTTCTTCCAACAACCCAGACGATCTTATCACTTAAAGAATTCTTTATGAAAGTCATCTAGGCTGACAAAATATACAGGATATGGGTAAGATTAATGTGGGTTAGGATTCAGTAAAGTCCTTATGCAGAGTTTTTGAGCAGCAGGAGCCAGAACAAGGGAAATGATTTGCCAAACTTTTATAATACACACCTTTCTTATGCAGCTTTCTCCTTTTAGTTAAAATTAAAAAATGAATATAAAGATAGATGAGCTGGCATTGTTTCATACCGTTATGGAAAAGTGCCACTAGTTTTCCAACTTTCCAGAGCAAGATGCAGAATAGAGCTGTCCAGATCACATCTGACATAATCTAAGTGACTGGTCATTACATGTGTTAATCTTGCATTTAACCCCTGTGCCTGCCTAAAATGCCTGTGGTAGCCAAAATCAGGTTGCCACAGGGTAGATTTTCTACAACCTGAAAACATAGGTGAGGTGTAGATGTAAAAGCTTCATGTCCTCTCAGACCAAATGAGTCACATATGCTGAAAATAATCATGGAAATGTTGCCCAATGACGCTAAAAGAAACTATAAAGCACTGCAGCTTAGACTGTGAATCTCCACTTAGAAAAATAAGTCACCTGTCTGTTTGCATCAGGACTCACCGTGCCCGTCACCTTGACGTCATGGAGACGAGCCCAGTCCTCTTCATGACTGTCCACTATCATCAGTCCATCATCCTCCTCCATCCCCCATTCAGCGTGCAAGTCCAGCAGCACTTCCTCCCCCAAAGAGTGCATACCCACAGCAGGGTACAGAGCATCAGGAGACACTGGGATTTCCACACTGCCTACCTACACACACATGAATACAAGATTATGCTATAGCCATGAAGAATGACGAATTTACTAAAAATCTGCAGGTTGATTAACTTATTTTGGAAGTTAAAGTGCTGTACTGGAATACTTACTTCCTTTCCATTCTTGGTAAAAAACACAGTTAACTGTCCGTCTTCAGAGTCCAGTGATATACCACAGCCAATTCTGTCGCCTCTGCAGCACTTTGGACCAAACTGCTGGCCTACAGTGTTGCCATTGTACAGCCTGTGGACAAACAATGTGGAGCAGGTTCAACAGGTCATTTTGAGGTTTTCTGACAGACACAGATTGTTAATCAGCAGCAACAGGACATTCATCACTATCAGCGGAAGTTAGCTCATGGCTAATATAGGATTTTTCAATAATAAATCGTGTCTTTGAGGGAAAACAACATCTAAAAAAAATACATAAATATATATGGTTTTTTTTTGTTTTTTGTTTTTTAAAGATAGTTTAATGTCCAGTCCAAAGTTAGTAATTACTTTGGCTTAGATGCTCATTTAAAAAAAACAAAACAAAACAAAAAAAAAAAAACAAAGTCTATTTTAATTTCAGACATGCACAATGCATACTGAATGTCAATAAGTAATAAAGTAATCAGCTTTTTTTTCCCCCTCACTATAAAAAATATTTATTATACTGGCTTTTAAAAATCAACAGATCATAGAATCATCTACTTTCTGGACGATAAACCCAGTGAAATGTACATTACATTTGGTTTATCAAATTAAGATTTTCAGCTTTATCTGATTAAAAAAAAAATTTGTTGACAACAGACAGTCAGAAACAGAAATCCATTATCAGTGGCACTACATAATAAGAAGAAGGCTTGCTCTTGATCATTGTAACTGTTAAATATTACTACAATATTAAAAGCTGTTTTCCTTACTGACTGATAGTTAAAGAATTTCTACTTTGAAATGCAAAAAAATATATATAAAAGTATTATTAGTGTTTAGAATAATCGGTTACAACATTACATCAAAGATCTCATTGTATTGCTTTACAGAGATATGAACTGAATTTCTCCACAGCCTGATGTGTCACTGTGAGTGTACGAGACCAGTAGACGAACTAGTGAGTCACTCTGCCGGTCTCCCACGACACTGAAAACTAATGCCAAGGCTGAGTTGAGGATGAGAACCAGTGAGAAACAACATTCAGAGTCAAAGGAAGTGACAAAGTGATAAAAAAAAAGTGGGAGTATTGCTGTTTTCCACCACTCGGCAAAGCTGTAAAGTAAAGGAATGATGCTGAAATCAGAGCATTTCTTTTACACTGGGGAGCTGGATTATGAAGCTCTAAGGTTACAATGTCATATTTGCTGAGTTAGTCAATTCACGGTTCAGACTCAGAACTTGTTTGGATGATTCAAAACGGATCTTTGATGCACCAACCATATGGAAAACAGAAGGTGATTTGCGGTTCTCTGTCTAAAAACCAGAGCTAAGCTAACAGAGCTATAATGTAAACCACTGGCTGACGCAGCACATGAAGATTACAAGACACTGTTATTTCGACTGTCTGTCTGAGTTTGTGTTTGAAGAAGAAAACTTGATGACACTATAATAAAGATGTGTATGAACAATGAGCTTTTAACTTTATTCAGTGAGTGATACAGTCTGTGGAGATGTAGTATTAATTTGTTTGTGGTTTTGGCAGCAGTGGGTGTGTTATTGTGCATGTGATTTCCCCTTGCTGTTGGCAGTTTAGAGAACTAGTACTATACTATAGTAGTGTACATACATACATATATACATATATATATATATATACATATATACATATACATATATATATACATATATATATATATATATATACATATATATATATATATATACATATATATATATACATATATACATATATACATATATATACATACATATATACATATATATATACATATATATATACACATATATACATATATATATATACACATATATACATATATATTAATACATATATATACATACATACATATTATATATATATATATATAATATATATACATATATATATATATATAATTATATATATATATAGATATATATATATATATATATAATATATATACATACATATATATATATATAATATATATATATATATATATATATATATATATATATATATATATATATATATATAAACAGTGCTAATTGCTAAGAATAAAGCAGTACATATGGAAGTGTCTTTAGAGAGGGACTAAAGTTCAGCTGACTGCCCTTGAATATTCAAAACTCTAAATATGTGACATGAAAAATGAAAGTCTCCATATCATGTCTCATGAGAGAGAAAGTATACAAGGGTCAGGTTCACATACTTGCCATCATCAGCATGAAAGGCGACAGAATGAGGCAGCCACCCAGGCTGATGGTCCAGCTTATACAACTGAGGAACCAAACCAACAGCGATCATGCCCCTCACTCCCGTATCGATGATGGTCACCTGCAGAGATCAGAGGGGGGTTATCACTTCTGACACATTCATCTTTCTTTTTATTCTTTTTTCATTTTGGATCTCTTTACCAGTTATCTCACCAGATAGACATATTTTAATTTGGAGAATATTTCGACAGTCTCCACTTTGTTGCTACACAGAGCTGAACATCAAAATAAAGTTGGAAATTAAAATGTTCCTGCTAAATAATGTGAGGAGTGGGTTTTTTCCAGCTGTCACATGTTTAAAGAAAATTGTTGACTTTAATAGGACAAATGAACAGTCATGATGTGCTCATCGCCCACTCACGTCGTGTGTGGGAAGCTGTTGAATTGTGCGAAAACATAAACAGAGAACTTTGTGAAGAGGAGTGAAGGGAAGGGAATATGAAACCTCTAAGGTTCTGTGTCAGATTTTGGCTTTTGAGTCACTTCTCATTTCACTTTGTGGAATTTCCAAAACCACCTACCACTGCAGAGTCTCTTTGTTCAACATCATATGGTAATTCAAAGTCTAAAAAAATGCAAAGTAAAGAGCTGGTCTGTGTCTTTGTTATCATAACTGAATACTAACCATATGACATCATCCCCAGAGAGCCCTACACAGAGGCAGTGAAATCAGAGCACTGCTGGCAAATCCAGGGCAATAAGAGGAGGAAACTTTAAGTTTGTTCCCATGACCTCAACAAGGGTCCCCTGACAGTGTGAACAAAGTTTTCCTGTGTCAGTGTGAAACATTCAGATGACCCCGTACAGTATATCCTATATTACAGCTCACTGTACTGGACTGGCTAACCATCAACTATTAACCCATGTTCACATTTACACAAACCACTTCCACTCACCTACGTGACACCAGCAAAATGAGTCACAAGGATCAGGCACGTAAGTATCAAGGTTCATACTGTTGGTTATTGTTTCATTTCACGTCAAACAGGGCAGGATGTATGCGTTAGGCAAGTTTGAACAGCGTCTTATTCTGAGGAAGGGTTACCGTCCAAAAAATGTTTGTGCACTACAATTACCGAAAACAGTGAATGAAGCAACCAGGACAACATGATTTGGAATGAGATGAGGCATCTTCAGCTCAGTGAAACCAATCTGTTAGAGCTGACAGATACAAGACACTGCATCAACAGGAGCCAGTAGACCTATCAAGTGAAAAGCACCACTGATTTTTACCCCTCAGCCAACTTCTGGACGAAGGGGTATTGTTGTCTGTCCATCCATCTGTCCATTCAACAACATAATCGCATTATCTGAAGAATGCATTGAGATATCTGCACCAAATTTATGCTGTGGATGCATCTTGGCATGGAGCAGAAGCCTGTTGAAAATAGGTGATCTTGACCTACTTTTTTGAGGTCAAATGGCCTTGTGCACTTGTAATATCTGAGGTACTTTCAAAAATAAATATATATGTAATAAATTTACACAAAGACAATCTAATCTAAATTAAACGGCTGTAACTTCCAACAGAATCTTACACTATATTTGGTCAAGGGGTATTAAAAGTGCACAACATGTTATGTGTCAATGTAGGTATCCATTAATCAATGATAATTTTATGATCTATCAGTAAAGGTGGAAGTGGGCTTCATTAGTGGTCAATGGCTCTGTCAATCAGGTGTCAGTACAACAGACAGCTGACTGAGGTGAGAGTGGTGCAGTCTGCGAACTTTTTAGTAGCTGCTATGTGGATAAAATCTACCAATTTCTCACATCTCTCCCAGTACCTTTGGTGAGAATTAAATGAATGTCTGCAGTATGACTTGTGAAAATGTATGTGATCCTTGGGACTTCATTTACTGGAGCTGTTTCTGGACGATTTAAGAGGCTCTCATTTGATTTTTTTCCTAAAATTGGAAAAAAAAAAAAAAAATGCATGTTGTCTTCTGCAATTAATCCCAAAGACTTCATTCTTAAAACACAAACCAAGTTTTTGACTCAACAGTGTCTTAACATTAAGGATGTTGAAAAGAAAGACATGCAGTGACTCGGCTTCTTAAATCTCAAAAACTGAGTTTGATATTTTTATGCTGAGAGGTCTGCATCCGTCTATGTAATTGATTTTAATAAATATGCCCAGACTGAAGAGACAATGTAAGAAGAGCTTCCAAGTCATCCCTTAAAATCTATTTCCAGAATGACAGATCTTTGTTGCTCAAAAAAACCTGCTCTCTGGAGGTGCCAGAATTTCTTTTTCACTAAGCCTCAAGTGGATGAACACAGGCAGTCAGACTTTGTGGCCTGCCAGGTCTCCTCTCATTAACACAAAACTAGACCGGTGTCCTACATTCATGACATGAGGTACATGAATCTACACAGCCGACCTTCACAAATACGTCACCATATAAGGTGTGTGCCAAAGGAGCCAATTAGAAAACTATTTAATAAAGCATTAAACTTGAATCAATTGTTTTTTTGTTTGAAGCATCACCTCCTAGGAAATTACATGAAGTGTAAAAATTGTTTTCAATATACATACACACAAAGACTGTAAGCTCACTAACACCCTTGATTATATCAAATTTATCCAAAATGTCACTTTCACAGACTCAACATTTACCAAATTAGTTTTAAGGGTAGCAAAAGCGATACACCTCATTTGTCAGTATCGCGCCACACTCCTATCAAACATTACATTTAAAAATACTGTTAAAACTGTTGCAGTCATCTGTATATTTTATTATTAGAACTGACACAGGAGAAAATGGGTCTCTAATAATTGCCAGACTGTGTGATCTGTTTAGGTGTCACTCCTACGTTAAGTAAATTAATTAATTCAGCAACTCTTACTTCAAAATAGCGATTTCTTTTTGACAACGGCCTGGCTGCCACAAAACAGCCAACCTCATCTGAGTTTCCTTGATACCTACAAAGAGACACACACACAAAAAAAGACCATTACTGACAAAGCATTAATACCAGGCAGGATGCTGATTCAATAATTAAAAGAAGTGAGTTGATTTAAATCAGACTGTGTCTCCAGTTACTGTTACCTGATTATGTCTCCATCTCTTAGCATTCTTTTCAGTCGCTCCCGGTATCGCACAGCTCGCACGTCACGAATTTCGCGGATTCGCCTCCTCCAGTTCAACAAACGATAATGTAGATTTATGTCGTCCATGTCTGAAAATCATTACAAACTATAACAAAGAAAAGCAAAAATCAGAAAGCTGCATTATTTGTCAAGTGCAGTTTCTTTGGTTTGGCTAATAATAATAATAATACTTATGTGTAGATTGATACAGCATGAATATTACTGACTCTTTCACTGTCAAAGCATTTTTGAATTAAATACACTTTGCTGAACTGTCAAATGATGTTAACTTCAATGACACTCCTCACCAAACACATGAAACTAACACTTAGAACATTAACAAACACAAATATGAGTAATATACCCCATGAATAACTGACTTCTCTGCTGTTACCGTACTTTGTGTCAAAAGCTCTATTAAATTCATTTCATTCTGTTGTCTCTTTTAGGTAATCTGTGTCTAGTATATTTTACTGCTGAGGCCTTTGTTCTGCATTTCACTTGGCTTTGAAGAAGTCTGCATTTATAAACTCCATACTTGATCTCCAGAAAATACACTTCTTCTATTTTAATAAGATAACATAATTTAAATATCATATAGTTATTCTGAATTTTACTGATTTTTTTTGTTTACTGTGACCCAATAAAATGGGGAATGTACAGTTAATCCTGCTGCTTTTACAATGAAAAAGAACACAAACAGTGGATGTCTGAGGCATGCATTTCCTGTGAGGACTTCAAGCATTTGTGTTTCATTACACATTACTAACAAAAGCAAACGTTTGTACACAGCCTGGGCAAATAAACAGTCTCAGATACATTCAAATATTTTATTGGACCACCTTTAGATTTGATTACAGCATTCCTTTGTTGTGGGATCATTTCAATAACCTTATGCAGTATCCTAGCATTTATTTCCATTGTTATTATTTTAAAAACATAAATGTTGCTGAACCTTAACCTAACCAAATGCTGAAGCACCCCCGGACCATCAGGCTTTTTATGGTAGGCACTAAGCATGATGGGTAATGACTCGATCTGCCTCTCTTCTTACCCTGATATGTCTCTCACTCTGGAACAGGGTCAATATGGATTCATCAGACCACATGATCTTTTTTCATTGATCCACAGACCACTCTTTATGTTCTCTGTCAAACTCATGTTTAATAAATGAGAAGCTACTCACTGCACCAGTTAGGGTTAAAGAACTTGTTGCAGCTTGAAACATTTTAATCACAGCTGTAATTCACCTTTGTAAGACCCTTATCTATCTGCTCATTTAAATCCAGGTAAGGACTTTCTTGGACCAGTGTAGGTTACACCAACAATTTGCATAATTGTGAGTCCCTTATTTGTGTTGACTGTGATGAATAGGTGTATCCTAAATGTGTTTTCTACTCAATGTGAACCGAAAACTAAGGCTAGTACTGATGATTAGTAGTGATTTTCAGGTCTTTCTTCCTGGATTACAGTAACAAATACCTCTATTCAAGTTCAGTAGATCACAACATGTGTAATCTATTGTACTGTTCTTGTGTTAGGTTGTGGAATCAGAGTCAGAGTGACTCGGGTAGCTTTTCACAGTCAGGATTATCCATTTACCTAGCCATATAATATCATATATTACTGTTGGACTGGATGAGTGGATCATGATATATTCGCGAAAAGCGGAGAAACACTTTTGTCAACAGAAACGTAAACATGTCTGAAATATTGGCAACAATAGTTACAGTCTTAATTATGCAGTACGATTGGCAAGACAAAAACTAGGTGTTAAATTGTCATATATTTTGATAAAGTAAGAAAATGTGACATCTATTATCGTATGTTTTAATTTGTTGTATATTCGTTACTAGAGTTCTGAAGTGTACAAGCCTGCCCTAAACGCAACATTACATTTACCAAACTCGGTATGGCCGGCTAGCTGCTTTCAGCGTCTCAACATTAACGCACTGTGTCACGAATAACACAGCGTAAACGTGAATATACCTCATATTACCACCAAACTATTGAAAGCCCTTTTCTCTAGTGTTGATTCCTTACTGTTTAACAAGTTGTAACGCGTCGTCCGTGGCTTTTTCGTCCAATTTTAAGGAGGTGAAATCTGTCACTTTATGTCCAACTTGCGCCGTCGGATGTCCCGCCCCCTCGACCAATCACGGCACAGGATAAATACAGCTTGATGGCGTTAACCTGTTCGGTGCCGGTGCAGCTGGAGTGCGTTTTTTTTCCCATTTAATTATCATTATTTTATTTTATTATTATGTTTTTCTTAAACATGTGTTTTACATAACGAAAAAGAGGAAACTACACTAATTATTACAAGGTATAGGTCACTTGTTGTCATATTCAAGTTGAGTCATCTTTTTAGGCTAATTTGCATAAGGCACTGAAAATAAAATCAAACTTCCTCAAATCTTTGAAATTTGTAAATTCTACTCAAAGATCACGCCCCTAGATACTAAAAATAAAGTTTTTAATAGATATTTTAGTTGGGTGTTTAGCATAAATGACACAATGTTAAAGCAATCTAAAATGTGAGGTTAAGTTTAAGAATATACATACAAAGAAAACAATAATTAATCAAACAAGCAAATAAACACACACAAACAAATACATACGTACATGCATACATACATATATACATAAATGCACATAGATAATTTAGTAATGCATGTAATTAATTGCATAATAAAATAATCATCAGCAAAAAAAATCATCATTTCAGGGCAAACTTCTGTTTATACGCAAGTACCAAGACATTTGGCTTAAATTCATGCCACATTTTCACCCCTTAATTATCAGAGGAGGCACAGTATGTACTTGTATGTTTTGTCACGGCCCAGGGTTTCATTTTCCTGCCTCTGTTTGCTCTACCACTAGGTTCTGCAGGTGCTAGGTCTGCAATCACCTGGGCGTGGCTAAAAGCCTGGGAGGCATTCAGCCTCTCGCTCTTGCTCTTCCTGCTCATTTTAGACTGTGTTGCTGTACAGCCCATATCTTTTTTTCCCTTTTGTTCTCTCAGTTGGTTGTTCACTATGCCAGGTATGGCAATTGGGTTTGGTTGCTTTCCGTTTGCACTCAAACTTGGTAAAACATTCTTGGTGTGTTTGGTTCTCTTTCCTTGTGAGTCTTGAGCCAGGCCATAACAGTACACATCACATTAATCACACAATTCAACATTCGTGTAAAAAAGTTACACTTAAGGTCCCTGAAGGTGGTACAACAAAAAACAGACAAACACCAAAACTCTTACACAGTCTCATCCAACATTTGTGATAAATCTTCATCCGTTGGTATTATAAATAGGCCACAAACTTTTACTTTCTAGTTTACCCAGAGAAATACAGAGGCATTTCTTTCAGCCATTGTCCAATGCTTGGTTGACCTGTACATTTCCATGTTGAGGGAATTGTAACATACAGGTAGCTATATTAGAATACATTTTATTGCCACATGGTGATTATTGTATTACAGTTATTAAGGTATCACCTTATGGCCTCACTATAGTGTATTAAACTATCATTTGATTCCAGTAATAGTATTCCTGTTATTTATCCTCTTTTCCCTGGAGTCTTTGCCTCTGGATATCTGAGATGAAGAAGTATTTACAGGCAGAATACTAATGATACACAAGAAGATACAGTCTGCTATTTGATTTTGAGACACTCTCTTTGTGAGTCACATTGTGGAATTTGCAGGGTGGTGGCAGGGTTTTTGCTTGCAACTATTAATGTCTTAGTCATTCAGTCTTGAGTGGCACTCCTTCAGTCCAGCGGATCTGCAGCCCTAGAGCTCAGTTTGTGTTTGTTTTGTGGTTGCTATTTAAAAAAAAAATCATAATTACAGGGGTCAAAAGGGTGTAAGCATCTAAATACTATTACCTCTGTTGCTGTAGTATGTGTCACTATACTGCTCTAACTTTTAGTATTTAATAACTTTATTTATTTATTTGGAAGGGACATTGTACATTAATGAACCTAGTATAAAATATCAATGTAAATACATGCCATACATGTATGCCAGAGTTAGCATAACTGCTAAACTGCATCATCTGTGTCAGTTAGAAATTTTCTTGTGATCAGGCAAGTAGAATTGAGGAACTGAGGAAGACTTGATTTTTTGGGGTTTTTTTTCAGACGCGTTACACCAGGAAGGATTTGACAGCTCTGATGAAAGCTGGAGCTACAGTCGAAACCGTCAGCAGGTAAAAAAAAAAAAAAACACAAGATCACAAGACAATCTCTAACTAACATTTGGAATGGAAGACAAGACGAACGTAATCAATCTGCATCTATAGTCCCTTGGCAGGTTACAAACAATAAAACAATACATATCTCAAGACAAATCCAGTCTAACATCAGAAAAGTGCATTAAATTATTTCCTTTATATTTTAATTAATTCACATAGTACTAAGTTTTCAGCTAAATAAATTCATTTGCTAATAAGATGAGTAATGTCATATGAGATCTTTAGATTTTTTTTTTTTTTTTTTTTACTTCATGTTTACTTGTACAGGCTGTAGGGTGGATATACAAAAGAGAAAACAAACATGAACCAACTAATAAACAAGATAAACATAACATGATATACAACAAATGACTTATGGTACTTTACAGTTAAGTGACTATGTTCATTTCTTTGTTACAGTGTGTATGAGACCTGTTTAGAGGGAACAAAGGTCTCGGCATAATCTCACATCAGGTTATTCAGCACTATATTACCTGGAAATATGTAATACTGATTTTATTCCATTCCAAAATGATTTCAAGTAACCATGATTATACTGAGAAGCATTTTTTGACATAATAAAATGAACCTTACAGCTATATAGCAGGCCAGGGAGAAAGCTTTATATTGAATATAATACATCATTTGAACCCCCTCTGTTCAAGAGGGCTTAACTGCAGGACAGTGCCAAAGCATATGAAGTTCCCACTTGTCGGTAACCACATACCAGCAGAGATCAGAGGAGCCTCGGTTTATTTTTTTTGAGCCTGAAGGGAATGATATATGCTCTTTGATGGATTTTCAGTTGTATTATACTGAATCTGACTGACTTAGAAATCACAGCAGAGTCCCTCCATATTCTTTCCCACTCTGCAGAAGAAAGTGAACCCCCTAAATCCTGTCAATTTTAATTTGTGAACAGTGAATTTCTTGTCTGTTGAGCCGTGATTGGTTCGTTGTCCCACTTTAGGAATAAATTACTCTTACAGTGGGAATGGGCAGGGCAATGGAGTAGCAATGGGGGAGTACACAGCACCTGTATGTGATTTATACTGATGTAAAAAAACTTTACTACACTGCAGATGACAGACAACAAATGGTATGAGCACGCATGAGAATGTACGTGTCAGAGAGCAGAGAGAAATGGGGTGTGCTCAGCTGTGTGGAAACAAGAGGGAAAACTAATATTCTCCATCACGTACCCTCCCATACCTTTCCCCACAAGTCTCAGCTCTTTAAAAGCTGCTGCCAGTGGTGTCTGTCAGCCTCATTATCACTTTGTCTTGGCTTGAGGGAATTACTACTCACCTTCTGACAGACTATCAAACTGCAGTCAGTGGATTGAAAAACCAATTAAAAAGAGCAGAACTTCTTATAAGACTGTCAGATAAAATAGTGCTTGGAGACCGGACTGTTATTCCTTTTGGAGTGGACTACCTGCAGTGTGATATGTTTCTGTATTGGAACATCCTTACGCTGCTCCTCCTGCGTTCAGCTCTGTCAAGACCACTGAGCTCTCTGACCACACCATCCAGAGGCTGTCCCACCTGTAAAGGAAAGTCCACCCAGAGTCAGCCCACTGGAAACTCAAACACCACAACGCTGGCAGCTGGAGAGCCATGTGGGGTCTACACTCTGAGCTGTGCCCACGGTTTGCAATGTACACCTCCAGAAAATGACTCGAGGCCTCTCAGAGCTCTGCTGGAGGGCAGAGGAGTCTGCAATAACATCAGCGACATCAACACAACTGTATCGACCCACTCTGTAGGTAAGGCTGCTGCTGCTTTGTGCTGGATAGACAATGTGGATGAGTGGAACAGTTCAGCCCTTAGGTTTGCAGTGAGTGAGACTGTTACTCTTTGATTATCTGACTTATTTATGACAGTTTTATACATGTCGCATTGGAATCAGAAGCCACTGTCACTCACTCTCCCATTAACATTATCACAAGCTTGTCAATGTTATATTTAATTGTATTTATTTAATTAAGTTTCACAGAGTAAGAAACATGCACATAAATACATGTTGGTTAAAACTGTGATGGATGGTTACCAAAAACCCTCAAGGGGCTTAACAAGTAGCAACCTCCAGATTTCAAAGATTATTTACAACTATAATTAAAAATACAGATAATGTTTGCAAGCTGCACAAAAGTACATTTTCAACAAATAAAATTCTACGATATTCCAAGCTTAGAAAAAATCTGAACAGAGAAACAAACAAGGACAAGTAGTCAAACAACATCAGCAGTTTAAGGGCATGTTTTAAAATGCTTAAAATGTTTGGTTATTGTACAACAATAATGATTTTTATGAGTCAATATGTCTTTTCGTATTTATCTTTTTATGCCTTTAGCTCTACTGCTCAAAAAAAGGGAGAATTTACAGAAAACGAAAAAATATTTAAAGAAAAGTAATACTTGTGACTGATCTGATGTTTAAAATTTGTATTCATCTTAAGGAGTGGCTTTGTCTTTATCTGATCCTACAGACACAGCACCTACTGAGGACCCAGATGAGGTACTAAACCTCTTTAACTATCATTATAGTTCAGAATCTGCCACACTAACCTTCTGAAATCAGGTTTTTCCACTCTTTATTCCAACAGGCTCCATGTCGTGAACTGTTAACCACACTTATGACAGGGCTCACTAGTCATGTATTTAAGTCACATCATGATATCTACATGCCCAACTGTGACAAAGATGGCTTCTTCAGAAAGAAACAGGTGAGTTTTTACTTCAGTTGAAAATCATTGAAATCATATGAGCGAGACGTTCATCTGTAGACACATGTAGCATCACCATCTGTGTGTTTGTCTTGTTTGTGCAGTGTTGGTCATCTCGAGGTAAACAACGTGGGAAGTGCTGGTGTGTGGATGAAAACGGCATCCCAGTGACTTCAGCTACTACACGGGACGGCACCTTGATTTGTTAAAAAACTATAAAACATGGACTAAAGCAGAAGAGAAGAAGTGGAAACTTTTCTATCAATATCAGATAGAGAAGAGGAACACCACATAGACTCTCATTTAACCCTCCTTCAACTGGAAACACCTTTTTTTCAATGAAAACTTAATAATGGTTAGTTGTAAAGTTGCATCTTTGCGCCCTCTACTGAACACAGTAAAACTGTATTGATCTAAGTGGCTCTTCTGTTTATTTATATTATATAATATATAATGGCATAAGTTTTGTTTTTGTTGTAATGTTTACTGTTTTTTTTACTATTATTTAACTATTATAATTTTAATTCCACACTTGTGTTGTTTTTATTTACTGGGATTGCTTTAGCGTAATAGGTATTTTGTTGCATTTATTGTCATATTTATAGATTTTCAGTATTTTAATATTTTAAACTACTCTTATTTGTACTTTAATTGCTGTATTTAATGTGTACAAAACAAGTGGAGTAAATGCATTCCCAATATTTTATTAGGGGTTAAAGTCATGTTTTTAAAATGTTCGTTTGTAATGTAATAATAATCATTATATAGTTTCAATAGTTAAGAGACTACAGTTTATATTCTAATCACTATATGATCATTTTATTATTTTCAGCACTTGACAAAAAGGACAATTAAAAAAAACATTTTTGGAGCTTTTGAGTTGCTGATCCTTTGATTGTCAGTAAGTCTGTTGGTCCACACTGGGAGAAGTATGCTATTTAGCTGCACTGAAATTAAGGACTAAAGATGAATCACATGAATCATATGTTAAGCTGCTGAAAGATGGATGATGCTACTATGATACTAAGTTGACAGACTAAAGATGAACACTGTAGTGGTGTTTCCTCACATTGTGTAAAATAAACCAGAAATCCTCTTGTTTTAGGAGCTGCCCTGTTGTTTTAGTGACACAGTTTGGAGTCTGAACACTAGAGACACAGGGACATTAAATGCACTGAGTGGATGCTTGAGTGGTTTCCACTTAGGTCTGTCACGATGATGAAAATGTTCCGTCACTGCATCATTTCATAGCGTCAAATAACTTGTTAAAAACAGATGAATAGATGAAAGATGAGCATGTAAATTTGAACTAAAATAATTTTTCTAATTTGTCCAAAATCATCTTTAGGGAAAATGTACTGGATAAAATCTTTGAGTTTTCAGTTTGTCCGTAGTCCACAGAAAAACATGGAAGGAATGGTGTTCCTGACCTATACTGCAGTCAGCCAGCAGGGGGGATTGAAGCATTTTGGCTTAGAATTTGAAGTGCTCATCCGTTTCAGTGCCTTAATTAACCCTTTCATGCATAGTGGTCACTACAGTGGACAGCTATTCTACAGCTATTCTCTTATATAGTCATGGGTTTTGTTGTTTTAGTTCCATATCAGCCAACACAGTGGACGCTTGTGCATCATCCCATACACTGCAATTCATATCATTCCTGTAACTTTGCTGTTCTCGATTAACCTGATCTGCAGTAACATGCTTGAGTGTAAATCAATTGCTAATTGTTATTAGACTGTAATTTACAGGGTCTTTTTCTTTCTTTCTTTCTTTTTTTTTTTTTTACTTTTTTTTTTCTTTTTGCATATTATCTCCATGAAGTGAGTAATAACTAGTATTAGAGTATGTTAAAATATGAGAAAACATCAGATTAGCAGCATTAAAAATGTTTTTATTTCATCGTTTTCACACTTTATATCAGTAAATACATGTTTCTTTGCTTCCAAAATTAAACACATGGGGTCCAGTTGAGTGGACATTTTTGCAACTGTGAAAAATAGGTCTATAAAAAAAAATGTCAATCACATTGTTTTTTTTTTTTGTTTGTTTGTTTTTTGTTTGTGTGTTTGTTTTGTTTTTTTCTTTCCATGCCTAAAGAGGAATAAAAATATTCATTAAGGTCCTTTTAAAATTCATGCATGATAGGGTTAAGGACAAAGGTATCTTATAGTTGTAATTACAGTAATGGCCACTAGGGGCAGCTCCACTAGGGGCAGCTTTTTTTTTTATTTTATCAATTACTAGAAATTTCAGGTGACCCCATTTGAATTCCAGGTGACCCCATGTGGGGTCCCGACCCTAAGGCTGAAAAACACTGGTCTGTGGGTTCAGCCAAACTCTTAAATAAGTAGGATTATATATGTCAACTATCTAACTTTGCCAAAGCAGAAGGAACCATATGAGAGTCTCATCCTTTAATGGTAAAGTGGTTATTAGCAAGGCTGCAAACTCTCACATACAGACAATGAGACTCACACAATTGACATTTCTTATACACTCAATACATGCACTCACTCAGGCAATGAAATGTAAAACCGATAACATTGTGGGCTGAGAAGGGAATAAGAATGTGCAATAAGTGTATGCAGACTAACAAAAAGCAGACTGTCATCTTTTAAAAACCTTTACCCACAGAAATGTTGCACATCAAGCAGAGCATTATCACACTATTCATCACAAAAATTCATAATACAAGACCAAATGGAGTCAACAAGCAGTGAGAATGATTTTGTGGTTGCCTAAATATACACTTAATGGGCTTTATTGGCATTCTGAATTATACTATTGGGAAAGCACATGCTATGTGATGAGCCTTTCAAATGGTTACAGAGATGTTCAGGGCACAGCGTCAAAATGCTGCAAAAGCATATAACATTCATAGTTGCTTATGATGCATCAGTTTAAAAGACTTCTCCACTGGAGGTGATTTGTGTTACAAGGCTGAAGATCCCAGTAGATGGAGTTGGTGCATTCATGGTGTACACATATGTGGCTTAGACCTTGACCCCCCCCCCCCCCCCCCCGCCTGCTCTTTTAACCTGTCACTGGTTTGGACGAAAACTACAGAATCTGTGTTCAAAGGCAAGAAAAGCTAGGAATATCCACAAACCACAGCAGTTTTTATTGCAGTATGTTGCATAATGTGTTGTAGAAGGCCATGGTCATAAGCCTATTGGAATTTTTCAAAAGGAAAACTAATGTACACCAAACATTTTCAGTATTGGTATCTAACTATTAAGATACAAGGTCTACCTCAACACAATTTTTAAAATGAGTACAAGCAGCGAAGATCTGCAATACCTTGAAGACTTTAACCAGTTCACATACATGTATGTTTCTAATAGATTATCTAAACAAAACTGCCTGTCACAACTGAACAAGGAATGAAACCAATGCATGACTGCCAGTCAATATCTTCAATTAACACTCTTTATCAATGAGGTACAAAAATAAGAATCACCCAATTGAGGCAAAAGGTCAAAAAACAGAAGATGACATGAAAACACAAATCACTCAAAGGAGGAAGAAACGGGGGGGGGGGGGGGGGGGGGAAGGGGGAGACAATGTTATTAAAAAAAAAAAAAACCTCATAATCACTCATTGAGGAGAAACTGCAATCCACTTGGTTAAAGTAACAAAAGAATATTCAAACAAGCACATGCAACAAAAGATTTACAAAACCTGGTGAGACAAGGTGACAAGACACTGGTTCTTCTGGCATGGAACAAGATGAACTGGCAGGGAACAAAGGGAGACATGGACAATATATACACACAGTAGGTAATGGGAAACAGGTGGAAAAAAATGAGGAAGTGGGAAGACAATCACACAAACAGGAAGGTACAGGTTGACAGAAACAAAGGGACAAACCATCAACAAAATAAAACTCACAAGACAAAAAACATAACTATAATCTCCTGGTCATGACACTGCCATCTCAATTTGTTCAATAAACAGAAAGTATTTTTACACCACTCCAACCCCTATTACAGCAAACATCATAAACCCATGTTTCAATAACAACAGAACATAGAAAACCATTAAAAAATGTAACATGTACCACTATAACCTAACATTTCTCTGTTGCTGTTGCTCTGTTGCAAGTATATCTCACTCCCAGGCACTTCAACATTATCTGTATTATATCTCTTATTCTTATGTAATGGTATGCTGTTTTTGAAACGATGGTCTGACTGGGTGATGATTTTGATGAGCGTGACCATTTTACTTTTCCATAGTATCATGGTTGTAATAAAGAATATGTGCAGTTTGCCTTTTAGTATTACTTCACATTCACCACACAAGTGTGTAAATAGAGTCGCTAAGCCACTGACTGACAGGTTACCCATGATCACTGCTGTGTCTTGTGCCACCCACCGCATTGCCCTGCCCTGTAAAGACACATCAAATGATTTGAGATACATGGCAACTTTCCAGGACCACCTCCAGGAATGATACCTCCATCAAAGTGCAAAACAGACTGCATCACTGACAGCAGATGATTTGAAGAGGAAGGTATATTATTTATAACATATATTATTAACAACAGTTCCGCTCAGTTTCTATTTCCTATCAAACATGTATCACTCATTCATTGCATTGGCTACCTGTTCAGTGAGGGATTAAATGGAAAATTTTCTTTCCTATTTACCAGTGTCTGAATGGACTGTCAGAGCTTATCTCAGTCACTGTCATAAACCCATCACTCATACAGATAAGTACTTTCAAACTCTGGTCCTTTCTTTAATTTATTTCCCTGGCCTTTGACATTCTCCAAAAAAATCTCAGAACAGTGAGAGTACAGTCAGAGTACTGTCACTACGGCTGCTTATTACTGGTTCAGCCTCTTCTCTAGGAGGGTTGCATTGTGGGAGTCATTTATGTCCGTACTTGGTGGGGGGTCAGAGGTTACAGTGAGTGTGTTATGATGCCAGTGCTTGAGGAGACGCACACGTCAGCTAAAGTGGAAGTTAACAGGAGTGTTATTACTCCAGCACTGGTGTGTTTCTCCAGCTGTTTTTGAAGAAGGGAATAAAAGGCCTGAGTTGTTCTACATTACTGCAGTGTCTCCCTGCCTCCTTCAGTGAAGAATAGACCCAGACAGCAAATTTGTCACCAACAATGAACTACACTAAGTTGAGGACATTTATCGTTAAAACCACAGGTCTCTGTACTGCTCTTATGAGCAGAAATTCTGGGAAGGCAAACAAAGGCTAATGGACATTATCTCATTGAATTCATTCCACTTAAGCATTTAACATTTAACTGCAAATATGCTTTCATTTATTTCTGAACATAAATATGCATGAAGGACTTGTGAATACCAAATTAGTTCCAAGATGTACATTAGATCCACTTTCATCCCTCATCTTCATTCCACAGTTAACTATAGCTTAAAAAACATATCTGCCAGCACATGCACACTCTGCTGATAAATGGTAAGTGTTTGGCTTGTCCTTGTTTCCACATCAAATGACCTTCATAACAGAAGAAAGAAGAAATCAGCAGAAAAGTAAATGTTCAGATTTATGACGTCATTTGCAACAGATATGTAGAATAGAGAGACTGGTTTAGTGTAGTCTTTATTTTCCAAACAGTTAAACAATACCAGATATCCAGTCTTTTTCATTTCTGTTTTAGAACAATTTATGAACTTGACATTGTTTTCTGACTACGTATATAATGTGCAACCAATCATATTAACTCAAGTCATTTGTATTCCTTCATTCCTTTTCTCCTAATTGTAGGTTGCCAGTGCTTACATCAGTGGCTTGACACACCACCCAGGACTCTGAAGCGCATTCTGAATCATCAGAGCTTTCAGCGTTTTGGCACCACTCTAATGGAACATCATCAGAACAACTCCCCTCTGATATTTGACATGCATGAAGAAGGAATAAAATGCTGCAATGTGAATTCTTTAACACGAACTAGATATGTCTGTACTATCTTTACCATGCACCTGTCTCATAAATTATTTTCTAAATTGATGAACATAGTGGGGCGACGCGGTGGGCAGTGGATAGCACTCATGGCTCACAGCAAGAATTTTAATGACCTCACAAACCACTGCATCGTCAATGGTTCCTCAAGTTTTCTATAAAATAGTTCTTAATAAACCTCCTCCACTGTACCATGTTTATTTTTTGAAATGTTTAAAAATGTGCCTTGTAATGAATATATGACATAACATTCATCCAAATGTAGAAGTACGTGGACACTGACAGTTACTTAATGTGGATGCCCTTTTTTATATTTATAATGGGGATATTCAGTGACTTAAATTTCTCTATAGCAAAACCAGAAATTAAGGTACAAATCTTTGCATCTTCCTAATGCTTACTCCTGTGCTTCTCCTTTAATCTTACATATTAGGAAATTTCCAATTGGTGTGAATGAACCCAACTTATAATAGTTGTCTGTTCTACCCATAAGACAACTTTGAACAAATCCTTAACATGTAAGTCTAAAATACCTTCAGATTATATATATATATATATATATATATATATATATATATATATATATATATATATATAATATATATATTATATATATATATATAATATATATATAATATATATATATGTATATATATATACAAACATACACAACACACACACCCACACAACACACACCACACACACACACACACACACATATATATATATATATCTATATATATATATCTATATATATATATATATATATATATATATATATATATATAGAATATATACAGTACAGGCCAAAAGTTTGGACACACCTTCTCATTCTTGGCATTTTCTTTATTTTTCATGACTATTTACATTGAGATTCTCACTGAAGGCATCAAAACTATGAATGAACACATGTGGAATTATGTACTTAACAAAAAAGTGTGAAATAACTGAACAATATCTTATATTCTAGTTCTTCAAAGTAGCCACTCTTAGCTCTGATGACTGTTTTGCACACTCTTGGCATTCTCTTGATGAGCATCACGAGGTAGTCACCTGAAATGGTTTCCTAACAGTCTTGAAGAAGTTCCCAGAGATGCTTAGCACTTGTTGGCCCTTTTGCCTTCACTCTGCGGTCCAGCTCACCCAAACCATCTCGATTGGGTTCAGGTCCGGTGACTGTGGAGGCCAGGTCATCTGGCGCAGCACTCCATCACTCTCCTTCTTGGTCAAATATCCCTCACACAGCCTGGAGGTGTGTTTGGGGTCATTGTCCTGTTGAAACATAAATGATGGTCCAACTAAACGCAAACCGGATGGAATGGCATGTCACGTCAGGATGCTGTGGTAGCCATGCTGATTCAGGTTGCCTTCAATCTTGAATAAATCCCCAACAGCGTCACCAGCAAAGCACCCCCACACCATCACACCTCCCCCTCCATGCTTCACGGTGGGAACCAGGCATGTAGCATCCATCCGTTCACCTTTTCTGCGTCGCACAAAGACACGGCGGTTGGATCCAAAGATCTGAGATTTGGACTCATCAGACCAAAGCACAGATTTCCACTGGTCTAATGTCCATTCCTTGGGTTTCTTGGACCATAAAAAAAACTCTTCTGTTTGTTGCCTCTCCTGAGCAGTGGTTTCCTAGCAGCTATTTGACCATGAAGGCCTGATTCACGCAGTCTCCTCTTAACAGTTGTTGTAGAGATGTGTCTGCTGCTAGAGCTCTGTGTGGTATTCATCTGGTCTCTAATCTGAGCTGCTGTTAATTTGCGATTTCTGAGGCTGGTGACTCAGATGAACTTATCTTCAGCATCAGAGGTGACTCTTGGTCTTCCTTTCCTGGGGCGGTCCTCATGTGAGCCAGTTTCGTTGGAGCGCTTGATGGTTTTTGCAACTGCACTGGGGACACATTCAAAGTTTTTGAAATTTTCTAGACTGACTGACCTTCATTTCTTAAAGTAATGATGGCCACTCGTTTGTCTTTACTTAGCTGATTGGTTCTCGCCATAATATGCATTCTAACAGTTGTCCAGTAGGGCTGTCAGCTGTGCATCAACCTGACTTCTGCACAACACAACTGATGGTCCCAACCCCATCAATAAGGCAAGAAATTCCACTAAGTAACCCTGACAAGGCACAGCTATTCAGGTGACTACCTCTTGATGCTCATCAAGAGAATGCCAAGGGTGTGCAAGGCAGCCATCAGAGCAAAGGGTGGCTACTTTGAAGAAACTAGAATATAAGAGATGTTTTCAGTTATTTCACACTTTTTTGTTAAGTACATAATTCCACATGTGTTCACTCATAGTTTTGATGCCTTCAGTGAGAATCTACAATGTAAATAGTCATGAAAATAAAGAAAATGCGAAGAATGAGGTGTGTCCAAACTTTTGGCCTGTACTGTATATATGTATATATATGCATATTTTCTTTAAGAAAGTGGAAAAAATGTAAATATTCAACCTGCAGACACAGCTTATTATTGTTGTTTAATTTCTGGTGTTATTATAAGAGCCAACCCTTCTAACCAACAAATGCTACAAATGAGGACAAAACTCACAAGTATGCAAAGTTGTTTTCTTCAGTAACATTTATTAATGGCAACGACATGTGGTTCAATAAACATTTAAACAAAGAACACCGACTTGCAATCCTAACATCTGTGCTGACAGCAAGCATCTATAAATAATAATAGGATAAATATGTATCTGTGGCTCAGGTTCATAAATATATTCAGAGTGCACTCACATGATGACAACAGCAGCCACTGATTTACAGTCACTACTGTAGACTTTAGCAGGCCTTGATTCTACTCAATATGTAACAAAATGTGCTGTCAAAATTAAACAAACATACACAACACAGTTTACTTACATGTGTCTGAGTGCAGACACGCATGACGGATGGACAGATGGTGAAGTAGTTCTAAGATAAACTCAGGATACTGTTTCATTTGTCTTCATTCTACTACAAACCACAGTTTAAAACATGGACTCCTGCAAATGTAGATACAGGTTCTCTGCTGACAACCTCATAATTTAACTGTTCAACTTGTGATAAAGCATATAACTAAATAAAAGCATAGTGCACTCCAAATGCACTTTTCATTTTTATTCATTTGCTTAATTGTAGTTCCTTTCATTTTCAGGTCAAGTCAGAACACCGTCTGGCCTAAGGCTGTTCTTCAATGAGTTGCACAAGAGGAAATCATCAACAACTTCTCAAGCTCAGGAAATTAAACATCTAAAATCCAGGCAGTAAACCTTGTCAACAGGGTTGTAAAATGTAGAGATTTGAAGGATTTTCTAAACAATAAAACCACTTTATTCCTTTTTTTTTTTTTTTTTTAAAAACACTTTATTCCAAAACTACTTTTGCTTCATTTCTTTGATACAAATGGTCTTTATCCAAATGGAGGTACAGATATTATAAATTCAGGTTTGACTTCTTTTTTCAAGTAAAAATAATAAAGTACATTATAAGCTCTAACATGTACTCAGAGGGAAAATAAAGACTATTTCTATATTTCCATCTGTTGATTTTGTCCAAAGATAGCTAAATGGATGTCAACAACCTGCTCCTCAAAGACCAAGGAGCTGGTGATCGACTACAGGGGGAAAAAAACTGACATCCCACCATTCATCATCAATGGGGACCATGTGGAGAGGGTGTCGGACTTCTGCTTCCTGGGTGTCCACATCGAGGAGGGTCTGACCTGGAGTGTGAACAGTTCAAAGGTGCTGAAGAAGGCCCAGCAGAGACTGCACTTCCTGAGGGTGCTCAGGAAGAATAATATCACACAGAGACTGCAGGTGTCCTTCTACCGGTGCTCCATACAGAGCATATTAACATACTGTGTTTGTGTGCGGTTCACCAGCTGCACAGCAGCCCAGAGGAAAGTGCTCCAGAGGGTCATTAACACGGCTCAGAAGATCATCGGTTGCCCCCTCCCCTCACTGGATGACCTTCACAGTGCCCGCTGTGTCAAAAGAGCGCAGAGGTTTGTGAAGGACACCTCTCACCCTGGATACTCCATATTCCAATTGCTGCCATCAGGCAGACGATACAGGAAAATCTGATCTGAACAACAGACTCAAAAACAGTTTTTTATCCAACAGCAATAACCACCCTCAATGCCACAAAAAAGCAATGCTTAAACACAACACATATATACAGTGATGGAGATGATTGAATGAATGGCTGTGTGTGTTTGTTTTCATAATTATTTATTTACTATTGTGATGTTGTGTCTGTGTTTGTTGTTTTTATTATGCACTGACCTGGTTGCACTTTTTAAAATTTCATTGTACATTTTTTATGTTACAATGACAATAAAGACTATTCTATTCTATTCTATTCTATTCTATTCTATTCTATTCTATTCTATTCTATTCTATTCTATTCTATTCTATTCTATCACAATTTGAAATGAAAAACAGATGGAAAATAAAGTATAAATAAATAAATAAATACAGGGTGGGGAAGCAAAATTTACAATGAACATTTAGTTGTTTTTTCTCAGCAGGCACTCCGTCAATTGTTTTGAAACCAAACATATATTGATGTCATAACCATACCTAACACTATTATCCATACCTTTTCAGAAACTTTTGCCCATATGAGTAATCAGGAAAGCAAACGTCAAAGAGTGTGTGATTGCTGAATGCACTCGTCACAACCAAAGGAGATTTCAAAAATAGTTGGAGTGTCCATAAAGACTGTTTATAATGTAAAGAAGAGAATGACTATGAGCAAAACTATTACGAGAAAGTCTGGAAGTGGAGGAAGCAACAAAAAACATGCCAAAGCTTTTATTAAAGCTCTCAAATCCAAAATCCTAAAGGATCCAGCCAAATCCATGAGAAAAATGGCAATTGAACTTGAGGTAGACAACAAGACCATTAGAAATGCAGTAAAATATGATTTGAAGATTTAAATTCTCATGACTTTCAATAAACTAATTGGTCATACACTGTCTTTCAATACCTGCCTCAAAACATTGTAAATTTTGCTTCCCCAGCCTGTAAATAAATAAATAAATAAATAAATAAATAAATAAATAAAGCAGAGGGGATAAAAGTATTAAATCAGATTACCACTGTATTAAATAAGTACTAATATACACTGTGAAAATACTCTGTTGGGAGCTGTTGACCATATTGGATTGTAGTTTCATTTCAAAGCCACTCAACATTGTTGTTCATTTAGAGGCCAAGCACATCTCACTCCCAGGATGGGATAGATCATCATCGTTTGACTCATCACATGCTCAGGCTTAGCTTTTAGCAGGGAATCAATGTGACTTGCTTGATTTTCACTTTTATCTCTGTTTTTTTTAAATTATTCATTCATTCATTCATTCATTCATTTTCTGAACTGCTTAGTCCTCCAGAGGGTTTCAGCACCTCTCTCCTTTATTCCTGTACTTGCTGTATTATCAGTTGAAACCACTGTGTTCAGTTCTGAGTCAGTGTGCCTAACTGATGACAACAGTGCAGACAGTATTTGTGTTTAACTTGTGCAGCCTGTGCAGCTCATGTGCATCATGTATCACAGCGAGAAATGTGTTTGTGAAAGTGAGAATGTGTGAAGAGTTTTGCAGAAACTGTCCTAGAGATTTGCAAACTGTGTCTAAGTAAATCAGCTCAAGGTTGTGCCAAAAGAGTGATGAATTTAATAAATGGGTTTAGACAACTGAATAATGAGCTCAGGGGATGGAGTTTAGTGTTTTAACAATTCAGAAAAACTGTAATAAATCCATTTACTTTGGAATCATTCTATTAATTTAATTTTCTTTCTTTCTTTCTTTCTTTCTTTCTTTCTTTCTTTCTTTCTATTATAAAGGCAACACTTTTGTTCTCCATCTTGTTTTATACTGATTGTCTCATTATTCCTTTTTTTTTTTTTTTTGCTGCCATTAGAAGCCACATAAGGTGTCAACTAATGAGGCCAGAAGGTTTGAGTTACAAAAATGAAATAGGTGCAAAAATCCAAAAATCCAATTCCCAATTAGTAGAATAAGACTCTTGACTGACCACTAGATGGCACAGTGGCTCCTACAATTAAAACTAATCAATATCCTAACCCAGAAATGTCCCATGCCATTAAAAAATAATTCAGACAAATTGGATTTAGAGATCAGAATGAGAAAGTAGTTCGGGCACTTTTCAGAGAATGACTCTGGTAAGAAGAGAAATATAGTGTGACAGTGTGTCTTGCCACTATGCTATAAGTAAAAGAACAGTATCAATAGAAAAAGACAAAGACAAAGTCAAAGGTCCATTGTGTTTTTCTGGGAGGTGGGGGCCGTGGTTTTTCATTGTTCCCTCTCACCCACCGTGGGTCAGGATCAGGAGCAGGAGGAGCTGAGTGGAGCCTCCATAAGGCTGCTTTACATACACGGGACTAAACAGGTGACAACAACAACAAACCTGCCCAGTCTGTGCGATTCCAGCTGTGGAAGTGCGATGTCTTCTCCCGGCGCCACCACCAACCCACTGAACATCCAGGCGTCCAAAAGAAAAACCAAGAAGAAACACTTTGTGCAGCAGAAAGTGGAAGTTTTCAGAGCGAGTGACCCGGTGTTGAGTGTGTTGATTTGGGGAGTCAATCATTCGGTAGGTATGTGAGCAGCATTGAGTCTCATTTTAACTTCGATCAGCCTGTGCGTAAAAACTAACCATTTCTTCCGTGCGTAATGATCATGCGCAGATTAACGACCTGTGCCAGGTGCCTGTGCCTGTCATCCTGCTTCCAGATGACTTCAGAGCCAGCACCAAGATCAAAGTGAACAACCACCTCTTCAACAAGTACAGTGCACCTCTCAGCTCAGTCTGAATCATTGTAGGAACCTTCATCCTGCTTCCTGTGATTGCATTTTATGTGTGTGTTTGTGTGTGTGTGTGTGTTCTTTTGTGATTTATTCAGCTTTTCAGAGCTTATCAGAAAATGCAGACCCCTTTTTAAGAACAATAATGAATTACTCCACTTTAAAGCTGCAGTTATTACCCCCAACAATAGCAACACCACAGCCAGAGAGATAAAAGAAATAATAATTGAGCTTGTATGGCCAGTGATTTGTTGTATTGTGTACAATTAGTGCCGAGTTGTGATACTCCAAGGCTGGAAGTGCAGCATAATTTGGCTGGTGGCTGTGTGACACCCAACTATTAATAAATACAAAAAAAGATAACAAGTTGATTTAATTAATCTAAAATTACTTTGGAGCTCACAGAGGAAAATAGTATGTTATAAAAAAAAATACATGAGAGGTGTGCTATACACTGTGTCTACTGTGAGGTTCAGTTTCTATACACATCCAGTCTATAGAGTTTAGAAAACCAAGTGGCTTTCAATAATCCTTTAATCCATTCAGGAATCCAGGTCGTCTAAAGTCTTATAAGCAGAGGCGGACAGAATAATAAAAATATGTTTTCTGAAGCTGAAGAGCTTGTTCCTTGGTAAAGTTTACTCAAGTGTTACAAAAATGATTTGCAGAAACTCTCAATATGAAGAAAAAAACCTTGAAAAATGAAATAATATTACGGTGACTTGTTAGCCTCTCGAAAAAAAAGCAGCCTTTCAGAAAAGACAATGATGAGGCTAAAGGAGCCTGATAGTGAAGTGAATTGCGGCACCAAACAAAAAGTGAACATGAAGGATGAGTCTAGCCAGGGTCATTTATTGTATTTTGTTCTGTCTTTGTGTCCTCTGTTTCCTGTCAGCTCTTCACTATCTCTATAATTAAAGGGGAAAAAAAGGTCTAAAAAGACGGTGGGAACATCTCAATACTCACTATTAAACAGTCGAATAATTTGGTCTTCTGTGGACATTTTGTCAATCATCAGGGGAAACATTTGTGATGTAACCTCATCATTGAATTTCCATTTATTATCCTGGCGGTTGTTTAGTTTGACATTTCTATTTCATATTCAGTAGTAGTCCAGACCAAACACATACACAGCTAGGACATAATAGCAGCCATGTTTTCTCAGATATTACAGAATGGTACATGATACAACATGACTAAAGCAGTGCTTACATAACAACTGAAATAACAACCCCTAAAGCTCCAAAAGATGGGCGATGTGTGTTTTTATTTGGAGTATATGATATCTGATATCTTGTGTAGGGTTAGACTGGGTAAACTGCAAAAAATGTAACATAGGTACAACTATTTGTCACCACATCCCCTGAACTCCTCAATCTCTCTTAAGCTAACACTGTGCAAACTAAATTGCGGAGGTTTTGTACCCTGCTCGGTTACAAATAACAGCCAAGCAACGTAAACTCTATACATAGATGTGGATCATATGTATAATGCAAAATGTGATGATGTGCCAAATGATTCCTCTGGTCATTAGGTATACAAAAATGAAGCCTGTACAAAGCCAAACCAAGAATTGTCAAAAAGTTTTACAGCCAAAAGAAATGTTTGACAGATTTATTTCAAATAATGTGTTGGTGTAAATAAATAAAAGAGACAATTCATGCACAGTTCAGTACAGTCTTGACCAGCCTTGAAATAAAATCCCTTATCCGAGACCAAGCTAAAATGTGAACAAAAACAAAAGAAAAAACAAACACCAACACCTTCAAAAAGTGGTAATAATAGCAGCCATATTTTGTCACATATTACACAATGATATGCCACAATATAGTAGGACCAAACCAAGAACTTAAATAACAAAAGTGTTAAAAATGATTACAATTTTAAATGTGGGAAATGTGTATTTTTCTCTTGAATTTCTGATATCTAACGTGACAAAGACTGAGAGATGTCTTTCAAAGCACTAGGGTCAGACTGGGTAAAACATTACATAGACCTATTTGATCTGTAAAAATATATTGTATCCTCCAGAGACCCAGCAAGAAAAGAAAAGAAAAACAAAAATGTATCTGAAAATCATGATACTGTTCATGCTGTTTCCAATTAAGGCAATTATTTAATGTAAAAAAGGCAAAACTTTTACTTTCCTGGGTCTCAGGAGGATATTGGTGCAACAATTTATCACTATAAGATAATGATGCAGTTCCTACAGTCCCTCAACATGTGCAAACTAAATTAGATAAATGAGGTAGAAGTGTATTATATGTGGTTAGTGTCTGGTTAATATGCACAATGTCTTTGGGTGAGGAGTGATGATTGTTCTTGCCAGTAGGTAAGCAAAATGAAGCCTGTGGTGTGAACAAATACATCAAGCAGGGCACAAGTAGTTTAATGTGGTTCATAAAGTGGACCTGAAACCGGTCTCGATATGATCTCCAGTACAACAGTAACATGAGCATTTGTAGTTTTTGTGCTGCTGTGTGTGAAGTTACAAGTCTGGAGTTCAGTCTTGTTTTATTTTTTGGTAAAACGTCTTTGTTGTGCAGAGAGAATCTTCCAGGACAGTTCAAGTTCAAAGAATACTGTCCACAGGTGTTCAGAAACCTGCGAGAGCGCTTTGGGATTGAGGACCAAGATTATCAGGTATATACAACACTTTAAGTAACATCTGTGTGTATTTAAAGAAAAGGCTGAGACATAGACTCCAACAAACACAGCATTTAAGAGTTTTTGGTGGGGTTTTATGTTGTTGTCGTAAAATGCAGACACTTTCCTTTGCATGTGTTGTTTTGCTCGTTTCTATATTTGCATTTCTGTGTGGGACATTTGCATTTGCCAGGTGGTGCACAGTGGTCATCCTCTGAGCTCAGCACACATTTGCTTAGCACACAATTATAGGAGGCATACTGTATATGCACTCAAAAGTGATACAAAGGAAATATAAGAAAGCTATAAGAAAGTGGGACTGCACCTTTTTATAAAACAGTTAAATCTGTGACATTGATACATCTGACTCCTAGAATAGAATAGAATAGAATAGAATAGAATACAATACAATACAGCATAATAAAATAGAGCAGAATAGAATAGAAAAGAATAGAATACAATACAATACAATACAATACAATACTAGACCAGAGCAGAATAGAATAGAATAGAATAGAATAGAATAGTCTTTATTGTCATTGTGTGTACAGTGAAATTAGGAGTGCAACTCCAGTCAGTTCAGCAATATGTACATACACCAGTGTTCCAGAAATAAGAGTAGAGCAAATGTAAACTTACAAAAACAAAACAAAACAAAAAAGATTAAGAAAAATATAATAATAATAATAATAAAAAAAGCAATTTATCAAGGCAACATAAAAATAGAGCTTAGTAGAATGAAAAATGAAACTGGATAATATATGAATAAGCACAATTTACAGTATTAACAGTATGAGTATCTATGAACAATATTAACAGTATGTATATGTATCTATGAAACAGTACGTATCTCTATCAGTATTAACAGTATATATTTCCTATAAAAACAGTATGTATACCTATGAACTAAGTCTATATAAATTAGTGCATTTATTTTTGCTAAATATTCAATAGATATTGCATCATTATTGCAGGACAAAAGATTATTGCACCGTTATACTTATTGCACATGATTCACATTTGAGTGATTATTGCACATTATGGGAAGTGAATCTGGGAAGTATTTTACTGTTTTGAGATGTTTCTTTGTGGTGATATGACACCGGTGTAAGGGATGTAGATGGAGCTGGAGGACGGTGAGTGATGATTGATGATGCTGGTTCTCAGTTGTATATTCTCACCAACAGGTGTCTCTGACTCGCAGTCCTCCATTCAAAGATGAGGAAGGACAATGCGAGGGGCTGCTCTTCACATCATACGACCGCACTTTGGTAGTAAAAGAAATCTCCAGTGAGGAGGTGGAGGAAATGCACAACATCCTCTCTGAGTATCACCAGGTGGGACTGACACAGTGTTAACCACTTTTCACCAGTTTCAGTTCTCTTTTCACACTAAACAAAATATATTGAGTGAATTCTTCTGTTCTGGTTGATTCTATTAGTCACATATTAGTCACTGAGGTGCTCTGGTTGCCATGGCAAAGGTTTCATAGCATTGAAACTGACAGATGAGTGTCTGAATTTTAATCACTGAGTGACTACGCAGAGTAATGACAAAAGAGCAAGACCTTTTTGGACAAGTTATATAAAAATGCCCAATATTAGAGTTTTCTACTTTAACAATAATTCTCCAGAGACATTTAATTAAAGACTGAATCCTCTTTTTCATGACAAGTTGCTCCACATCACTTTAGATTCAATGTAATTTTGTGTAGCTATAGTTAGTGACAAAAATATGTAACTGAACTACAGTATCATTTAAGTACAATGTTCATGGTGTTAAATTGAAACATATATTTTTTTAAATAAAAATTTAATTTATAAAATAACAGAGTTGAACACAATCATCCATATAAATGTTGGAAATTCAATAACATATTACTTATAAAACTAGAAACATTACTGAATAGTATTAACTTGTCAGGAATGTAATCAAATGTAATATGTGCTGTTCTATTTAAAGTAGTTACATGAGTACATTTTGGACAGAGTAATCTATTACATTTCAAAACCTCTCCAACAATCCTGACAGAGTAGTCTGGTACATTAAAATGTGATTTTTTCCACATGGTAAAGTGAAAAGCTTTTTTTTGTTTCAGTTTTTTTTTTCAAGACTTAGAGATGTAGAGATGATGCTCAAGGGCATATCTGTGTTATTTTCTATCTTTTCAAACAAGCAATTCACTTAGATTGGGTCTTTTTTACTTGTATTGACAGCAGAAAAAAGGACAGAAGAGATCCTTCTGATGCTTTCCTGTCATTCACTCTCATTTCACTGCTGTTTCCTTCCAGCACACTGCCACCTGTCATGGTGAAAATCAGCATCAGTTGTTGATTGGTTGTATTATTTATTGTCATGTGCACAAAGTGTCCCATCCCCATGACTTTACAAGACAACCAAATACACCTGCAACAGTCAAAACATCCCATCACACTTTCCCTCCAGCTGGGATGTAACAAAGTGCCTTTTTGTTATCTCTTGGCAAATAAAATTCACTACAAATAGAGTGCTAAAGCAGAATTCTGTTTTTTTTTATTAACACGAATGTAGGACATCTCTGAAGAGTATATCCCTTATTTCATTGTGGATATTACATTGTTAACAGTAACTAGTAATCTAAAATGTGTACTCCATATTGATATTACAACCTCTAAACAGCAGGTCTACAAAAACTATGTATCCACAGACTGTTTAAAATCATTGTTTATACATGTCTAAAGTATGGTGTGATCATGTTTTCTCCAACAAACAAAAATTCATGGCTAGTTATTTTTAGCTGCTTTATTACATTATATTGTACAGTCTTCATGTGCTGCACCAGCTGATGATTCACATTATATCTGTTTTAGCCCAGCTCTGTTTTTAGACAGAACACAGCTGCAGTGGAACCACATATCATCTCTAGTTTTCATATGGCGTTTGTTCAAAAGATCTGTTTGGAATCGTTCTAACAAGGTCAGAACTGTCACAGTTTAGTCTGAACTATGGATCAACAAACAGCAACTTAGCAAAAATAACAACATCACATAACAAGTGGTGCCCCTCGCATGTATTGTAGCTTATTTTGGCATTGATCCAGCTGATGTCATCATGTCTATGCATGTGCCAATGTCAGCATATCAATTGCCTCTATGTATGTGCCAAGTCTGAAGTAAATTGAAACAAAATTGATGTTTTATAGACATTTGAAATTTCGCCCATTATAAGTAAATGGGGAAAAAAATAGATTTTAAAAATTCTTCAAAAATTTGAACTTTGATCTACTGTTCCCCAAATGTAATCAGATCTATTTTGGGTCACTGGCAATCTATAAACCCAATTTGTATGAATTCAACCACTAGTTTTGCTGCTAGAGTGTTAATAATCAAACAAACAAACAAACCGAACCAAAAACAATACCCCTTGCCTCCCCTTCGGGGGGCGGGGTAATAATGTTATACCTTCGTAAGCTTCATAATCAAACTCACGTGTATAGAAGAAACACTGTGATTTCTCCATCAAACTCCATTCTTTTCACCTACACCTGTGTCCACTGGTGAAAACAACAATGGTGTTTTTAGCTTTTATCACTTTGTCACTTTTTTTTTTTTTTTTTGACTCTGAAAGTTGTTTCTTAGTGGTTCTCATTCCATCTTGTCACTTTTGGACACTTCGGTCAAAAGCCCTGTGGCATTAGTTTAATTTACCAGGTGAGACCAGCAGAGTGACTCACTACTTCCTCTAGTGGCCTTATTAATATATATATCTAAGCATTGGATAGTTCACCCACAGGGAATGTGAGCTGGGTTTAGAGCAGGGGTGTCAAACTCATTTTAGTTCAGGGGCCAGATCCTCCCAAAATGATCTGAAGTGGGCCAGACCAGTAAATTAATAACATAATGTTATATAAATAATGCCAACTCCAAACATGTCAAGGTGTTTTATAGTGAAAAAAATAAAATTACATTATGGAAATGTTTGCATCTATAAACTGTCCTTTTAAAAATGTGAATAACATGAACAACCATGAAAAAACTGAAATATTATAAAGAAAAATAAGTGCAATTTTAACTATATTATGCCTCTGCTTATTATGTGCAAACATGCATTAAAACTTACAGATCACAATGGATCTGCAAATACATAAAATATTTTAGTAACTGGCAGAATATTTGTAAAATTGCACTTACTTCTCTGAAGATATTTCTAATTTTTTTCATATTTTTTGTGAAAGGCTAGTTTGTAAATTTACACAATTTCATGTAATTTCACTTTTTTACACTAAAACACAGAGGAAAAATTTGGAATTGTCATTATTTGCAGGTTTTTATGATAGTATTTTACTGATCTGACCCACTTGAGACTAAAGTAGGGCTTTATGTGGTCCCTAAAGCAAAAGGATTGACTGTTAATATCTTAGTGTAATTTTTGCATTTCACAATTTCATCCTGTGGGCCAGATTGGACCTTTTGGCAGGCAAGATTTGGCCCCCAGGCCGCATGTTTGACACCTGTGGTTTAGAGGGTCATGAGACAGGTTAGCTTTACCCTACTGATGATGTGTTGATGCAGTAGTAATATATTGGATATATTTATATCGATGCATATCAGTACAATCCAATTCAATGTCATCTTTGGCATATCTTTCTATAAGATTTAGAGATATAGAATTGATGGGCATAAGTATATTTTTTTGTGTTTTTAAACAGATCAAGCAGGTTATTTATACCAGGTCTTTCGGTGCTTTTACTGACACTATAAAACTGTACAGAGACAAAAGGACAGACGGGCTGCTTGTCCTCTTTTGTTTGCAGGCTGGTAAAGGATGTCAGGTAGCTCTGTCTTGTGTTTTCCCATCATTCACTGTCATTTCACCACTGTTTCCTTCCAGCACATTGTCACCTGCCATGGCAGTACGCTGCTGCCTCAATTCTTGGCCATGTACAGAGTTACTGTGGAGAGTGAGGACACCTACCTGTTAGTGATGAGGAATGTGTTCAGCCACAGACTGCATGTCCACTGGAAGTATGACCTCAAGGTGAAGCCATGACTGCTGATTATTAATGAGACCAAAATTATTATAACGGGTTTATTTTAAAGCCCTTATTTTTAAAGATTATGTGATATTTACAGTTTGTATTAAGTGGTGAAGATATGACTCAAAACTTCCTTTGTGTTAAACAAACAAATGCATTTTCACTCTCGATCATGTACAAAAACAGTGACCTTCAAGACCTTGTGACTGATGAAGACATAGTTTCATAAAATAATGGGAGGATTTGGTTGAAGAGTAACCTAATAGTGTGACTTTTCCTTCCTCAGGGCTCTCTGGTATCTCGTGAGGCAAGTTTTAAAGAGAAGGTGAGATCACATGAAAAGTCCAATAAAGTAAGAAATAATAGTGAATTGCATTTCTCCATCTGTAGCTGACTGATTAGTCATTTGAGTTATTGTCGTGTCCAATCCCCATGACAACAGGAGTAGTTAAATCATCTCATCAGTTTCCTTACAGCTCAGTCGTCTCATAGCAAATAAAATTCACTTCCAGATAAGCTCCCCTCTTGAGGCTCATCTTTATTTTTGTATAAATGACGTCCTTCTTAAATGAAAGGTGTCTTACTAATGAGTACATCTCTTATGTCCTTGTCGAATAGGGTGTAAAACATAAAATGTATCTCACGTTCAGTCTCACCTTTCTCACATAACAGATCCTGTTGTCCTCTAGAGCACCAGTAAAACCTACTGGACTCTTTGACCACTGATAATGTTCATGAATCCAAATGAGGACACTAGGATCTTTGACTTTTTGTTTAAACTATATTACAGTAAGTTTATACAATACAGTTTGTACAATATGTCTAGAGACCACAAGACGGATTTTCAAGCATTTTCCTTCTAATGACTTGAATATCACAAAATAGCCAGTTGTGGAAAATGAATGGTAAATCAGTCAAATAAAATAAAGATTTCAACTTATTAATGGAAGGATGACCATTTAAAATGTCTCATTTAAATGTCAAATGTCTAAGACTCAATAGCCTTTAGGTGATTTAATAGAAGGGTCTAATTGCAGAAATAGAATATCCATCTGTCCATCTACCATTCATCCATCCATCCATCTACCATTCATCCATCCGTCCATCCGTCTGTTCGTCCGTCCGTCCATCCGTCCATATGTGTTCATCAGTGTATAATTACATGAAAATTAGCCCTTCATATCTAAAAAAGGAGCAGACTACTCCTCACAGATCCACCATGTTGCTACAGTAGTTTCCTCTTCTCCTTTTCATAGTGTTAGAATACCATAAAACAGCCTTAAAGTGCATTACTGTCACCTTGTATTTTTGAGAGTGACAAAATAAACACTGACTCTAACAAGGGACCTCTGTATTATTTGCAGCCACTTTAGATGAGGATGTAGGGCAGTCAGTCAGATAGCACTAAATATTACACACTGAACCTTTAAATATGCTTTTAGGGAGTATCTGATCACACATATTCACAAGTTTATTCCAAAGCCAAAGCATTTGACATTTATGTCTGATGTTTGGTGGTTCGCGTCCCGTATCTCCAATAACAGCCAAAACGGAGGTAAATTTATGCGCTCCCCAAACACCAGGAGCACAGTCAGCCACAAGACACACATATGAATAATAGATCTTTATGGAATCTCAGGTTACTACATTGCTTTACTTTGTTCAGTAGTGAATGTGATGCAGTAAGATCATGAGCATACTGAAGGAGATTTACTGCTCACATTAACCTACTTGATGTGTGATGTAATTTAGCTCATACATAAGTAATGAATTAGATCCTGCGGTACCAGCTTTATACGTTTTAAAATCGTGAATTATACTCCTGAACTGGTGAGATAGTTTTTTTTACAACTGTGCAGGAAAAAGAGTATTAGACCACTAAACAGGTTTCCTGTTCTACTGACATAAATGTTGCTCTGTATAGTTTAAAAGTTGGGCAATTTGGTCAAAAACGAAACAGCAGAGGCTTATACAGTCTGGTTTTCAGAGTTTGGATCCAGCTCTAACAATAATGGATTTTTCCAGTACGACTCATCATATGTTACAATGATAAGATTGCCATACTTTTTTCTCGGAGATCAGAAACCTCTTTATGCAGGCACAGAAGAAAATCTAAAACTGTTTCACAGGCTGAGTAGTATCTCCTCTAAGAAACCTGACCTTACTATGAAGTGCACTTTTAACTACTAGCTGCAGTGTAAGTGATTTTGATTTATTCCTTGAAAAAAGGGCGGTTTTAGACCTCAGTAAATGACAACTGTAAGTGCATAAAAGGAGATTTAAATTATATCCATAACTCTTTGTTATATGAGCAGAGTGTGGAGATGTGACAAGGCTTGGATCAGCTGTACCACAGTCTTGCTGTATTTGTCAAATATGCTGCAACTCTCAGTGCAAATCTGAGAAATGTACTTATTGAAAAGCATGACGATAGCACAGGATGATATTTCACTTTCTCTATCATGGTAAATAGTTATTAATTATCCATTGTATCAAATGTAATTTAAAGATTAGACTTTCACCAATCTGATGAAGCAGTCACATAGTGATTGGCTGTTAAAAGAACATCAGAGCCCTTTCTGGTTGGCCTGCAGCAACTCTGACCTAGATATAAGACCGATAAATAGCTGGTTGAATAGATGGAGTTAAACGACTGCAGTGCTGAGGAAACCTTTGATCTTACCAACTGGGTTGATCTGAAAAACAATATTCGGGGGAACAGTTCTCAGTATTCAGCAGAAGTCACATTTATATTATTGCAAACATAATGGCTCATTATTATGTATAGTGAGAAAAAGGCATATGTATTTCAATTCATGTTATATTTCCAGGTGAAAGAGCTGCCCACTTACAAGGACGTAGACTTCAGGAATAATATGCAGAAACTTTACGTGAGTGATGAGGAGAAGGAGAAGATCATGGACAAGCTCAACAGAGATATTGAGGTAAGACATTTATCTCACGTCGTTATTGCAGATCTGTGGTTTCAGTGTATTTTCTCGTCTGATTCGTATGTGTGTGCAGTTTCTGGTTCGGATGAGGATCATGGACTACAGCCTCCTGCTCGGTATCCATGATGTCGAGCGGGCCGAGAGAGAGGAGGAGGAAGAAGAGATGGAGTCGTCCTATGAGGAGGAAGAGGAGGATGAAAACGGCGTGGCTCCTGCTCCAGTCTCTACTTCACCTGAGGGGATCGCTGGCTACATGAACTCCTTCAAACCCATGGGTCCTGGGGAGTTTGACCCCTATGTGGATATGTATGCTATTCAGAGCGCTGTAGGTGAGTAATGACAACTGATGGTGAGTGGAAGTAGGTTAAAGAGGCTCTGTGTCCTGTTTGTGCGTTTTACAAGCTGTAAAATCCTTATGAAACAAAAAAGGGAAAGTAGTATAGACTGCAGTGTACAACATGCTGTTAAAGGTACAGCACTTCACAGTTTGAATGAATTTTGGCATCATTCAGCACAATATACATCATTGTTTTTCAACATTTTGCAATTCAGGTGGTTTTAGAGAAAGGAAGAATTCTACCCCCTTCTCTAGGCACTGTTTTTGGCCTGTTTAAAATCTTTTTTTTTTTTTTTTTTTTTTAAAGAAACAACCCCTATATTTACCTCCGCCAAGGAGGTTATGTTTTTGCCAGGGTTTGTTTGTCTGTCTGTCTGTCTGTTTGTTTGTCTGTCCGTTAGTGTGCAACATAACTCAAAAAGTTATGGACAGATTTGGATGAAATTTTCAGGGTTTGTTGGAAATGGGATAAGGAAGAAATGATTAAATTTTGGTGGTGATCGGGGGTGGGGGGGCCCACGGGGGGGGGCCACTGATCAGCCTTGGCGGAGGTCTGCGCTCTCCGAGTGCTTCTAGTTTACAATATTTTTAAGTACTGATTGATTATGTTCATTTTGTCATTTTCTTATATTAGATTAGCAATTCTTCTAACAAAGTTAGTAAGGGTGACACACGTGATCACACGTCAGATGATGTTCTGAGGAAGACTGCAGACATTGTCGAAACATGTCAGCAAGGCAAAACACTCACTCTTACTAAGTTTGGCGCAAAGAAGAATTGCTAATCTAATTTCAAGTACTGGTATTTAGCAGATTAAAGAGTAGTATTATTAGTATTTTAAAATATCATTATAGGTTTAGAATATACATTTTTCAAACAACATTGGGCATTTTTGTGCTCATGGATGAGAAAACATAATGATATACTCAGTTGTGAAAAAAGCGGTGGCTCTATGTCACAAAGTGAGAGTGGTTTGTAAAGGGCTGTTGACCTGGTTTTGGGACTAAAAAAATATTTGATGGTGTCAGAAATGTAGCTTGACCATCTGACAGTGATACTGCTGCCCCAGCCTACATCTAGTTAAAACCAACAGGAAGTCAGCATGAAATAACACATGGATCAACATGACACCTGAGTGTTTGTAGCTAAAAATACAAACTTCAACAGCCTGTACAGCAAAAGTGTCAACCCAAGTTGGCCTGTCTTCCTGAGGCACAACCAGGTGCTCATTCTTCTATTCCTTCTGATTTTTTTAAAAAAAAGTTTTACTCTACATATTAACACCACTATTGTAACAGTGTAATCATTACCTCATTGTTTCATTGTACTGCATTGTAGCCTGAGGTTCAGTAAATCTAATCATCACACAGATGTCGTACCCTTGTTGACCAGATCTATGTGGTACAGTGTGGCTGCCGATAAACTGAAACCTCACAATCTGCAGGATTTGTTAGAGAATTCAACATATAATTAACATGTACATTCATCCTGCAGCCGTCCATTCTGATTGATTTGTGGTTTTTCATAGAAAACAGTCTGGGCACCTCTACCCCTCAGAAACCTCATCTCATGCTAGGCTCAAACAGTTAAGATTACAGCAGAACATGTAGATCAATGTTACTCACCAAATGCTGTGAATCACTTCCTGTGTAGGTGCACCCCAGAGGGAAGTGTATTTTATGGGTCTGATTGACGTGCTGACGCAGTACGACACCAAGAAGAAAGCTGCTCACGCTGCTAAGGCTGTCAAACACGGGGTGAGAGATGGGTTAGTCGTTACACTGTAAAGTCAGCATGGATCCCTGTCCTGTAAGGTTTAGAGGGTTTCTTTTAGTACAGGGAATCTCAAATCGACTGTGTTTGTGTGTGCTTTGCAGGCAGGAGCAGAAATCTCAACTGTTCACCCAGAGCAGTATGCCAAACGTTTCCGAGAATTCATCACAAAGATCTTTGCTTAGTTCAAGGATTCAGTCAAGGATCATGCAAGTATCAAAAAAGAGGAGTTTCATTATGCAATATTCACAGGATGCCACATAAAATCAACTTGAAGAAACACTGGAAATTTTGTTAATTGTTAAATGATTTATATGTTATGAACATCTGCTTTATTTTGAATGAAGAACAGGAATTTGTAAACAGATTGTATTTGCTGAATAAAAAGTTAAATCAGTGGCTCATTGGGGGTTGAGTTGTGGCTGCGGTGATAAAAACAAATTTCTCAAAACCTTAATTACTGTTGTGTTGCGCTTTCAGTTGAAGTCTTTCTTCCCAAATAACCACAACATTGTTCATAATTACCAGCTCTTACTCTACTATTAATTTCCACTTTTGGTCATTTGTCTATCGGATTCAGTGCGTGAACTGCTTAATCCTGTGGAGGGAGTGTATTCCAGCTACCAACAGGGCTGACCTTTCACCATTCACTCCCACTGTCACTCATACGGTGGTGGAAAAATGTTTTTGGACACCCTTAAAATTTTACATAATCTCAAATATTATCATGAAATATTTGCAGAAATACAGTCGCAGAAAAAATTATTAGACCACTCCTTGTTTTCTTCAATTTCTTGTTCATTTTAATGCCTGGTACAACTAAAGGTACATTTGTTTGGACAAATATAAAGATAACAACAAAAATAGCTCATAAGAGTTTAATTTCAGAGCTGATATTTACCCATTTTCCATGTTTTCTTGATAATAACCAAAATCACTTAAGTTCTTACATTAATAGCCATGGCATTGTACTGCCAAAAACAGTGCTTTTCGGTATTCCATGTTTTCTTTTCTGTCTGTTTTAGTCACATGATACACACAGGAGTTAGTACTTGATTGCATAACCATTGTTTCTGATTACCTTTGATGGTCTAATAATTTTTTCCATGACTGTATTTTTTGTTTCAAAAGATGTGGCTGTGTCAGACAGACACAAACAAATGCAAATTATTATTTAATTTTTTGTTTATTGTTAACAAGAAAAAATAACAAAACTAAATTTGTGACAGTTTCAACATGTCATGCTATGAATGTGTCTCATTATCTGCGGAAACATCCAGTTTTGACCTTGCTGGAACGGAGCACGTGCAGAAGGGAGCATGTGGGTTTGGAGAATGGAACAATACTTGGCAAAGTTCATGATTAATGTAATAAATCACAAATGCATGGGGTGTCCAAAAACTTTCCATTCATCTCTGTATGGGTTACTTGGGTTGTATTTCCTTGTATGAAATGATTCCAGTGAGGACATGGAAATTCCACACAGAAAGGCCCCGCTGGCCAACGCTGGGATCGAACCCAACACCTTCTCGCTGTGATGTGACAGCGCTGCACCTACTTTTATGTATATGATACTAAAATAGATCACCCATCTGTACCAGTGAAAAGAAATCCCTGCTGATAGAGTAAAATACTGCATGTAGTCCTGTGTTAGCTTCAGTGAGCAGCAATGCAAGTGACAGCAAGAAGGCACAAGAGATAAATATCAAACAGATCAAAGAGCTTTTATGTCAAAATGTTTTAGCTCAGATGAAGACTCATACTATTTACCATTCCCTTTGCAATATTGGATTTCATATAATGATCTACCAGTATATCTTCCTTTGAATTTATTCTTAGTAATTTATTAATTTTGTTTCTTATTTAGTCCTTCTTCCTGCCCCAGATCCTATGAATGTCAGGAGAATTCCACTAATTTGTAGGCTAATCTGAGTGGACAAACAGCCTTGGGAGGTACAAAATGATGTCAAGAGACAAGCTTTTGCCTTTTAACAAAGATGCGCCTGGTTTTTGGCAGGTGTGTGGTAATGGGTACCTTAGGATTGATTTTAGCTTTATACATGAATGTTTGTTTTTTACATGTTTCTTTTGCATCTTAGTGATTGGAGCAAATACAATTGATGGTCTTATTCAGAGGAGTTATACTTTCCTATCATTATATACACTTTTTAGATTTGCTTTAGATTTTCTTGAATTGGAAACGATTACAGAATTGTGAGACAGAAACCCGCTCGGCAGAGATGTAATTTAGTGAAAGTGGGTCTGTAACTTTAACCTAGAAAAAACTAGGTCAAAGCCAATAAGGTTCTATAACAAGGACTGGTTTGATCCAGGAGATCTGATGTTCAAATGCTTGTCGAGCGTTAAATGGTGGTCACTGGCTGATGGAACTCTGCACATGTCCAGAAACCAGCCCTCGGCCTGCTGTGAAACATGAACCCTCTGCACACTGGCATATGTGATTGTACTAAACTACATGATGTTCATGTCTACTGGAGCCTCCCTCTGCCAGGAGTCAACGCTGTCATACAGATGAGGTCAAAATTAGTCAAGAAATGAATCTGAATACACGTCTACAAAAACATTAACTAAGCTCATCTTTTGAAATATGACCCCACACACAAAAAACGTACACAACGTTAAAACACCAGAGTTTGGGCAGTAGCCTTAATGTATTGATAATGAATGCTCTATGAATCATTGCATGAGTAAAAAAATACAAATGGAAAGAGATGCTTACATCACAGACATGTACACTCAGCAGGTTCTTCAGATTAACACAAAAAATACATACAGTACCGCAGGAAAAATGTTTTATGCTTCTTTTTTTTCATCTTAATTTGGGCATCTTTCCTCTGTTTCATATTGATTTTAAGCCACTTACAATCATTATCATCATCATTCAAAGGCCCAGTTTTATAGCCAAGTTGAAATGTAATAAATTAAATAATAAAACATACTTTTAATTTCTATTTGTCACAGCAGGAATAATATTAGTGATGTAACCAGAGCTGTATCATCTGAATAACACGTGTTAGTGTCTGAAATAAGTCAAACCATCTGTTTCATATACATTCAGTCAAAATCAAGGCAATTCATTTGTTCATTTACATACCTAGCATTACACTCACCTTGAAAATAACCTGCAGCTGGAGTCAGTCCCTCTGCAGGCATTGACACACAAATCAGGTACAGTGTTCATGTCACACACAGTGATACAAACAAAACAAAGAAATCTCAGTCTCTGGTGTCGAAGAGTTAATCAGGTGCTTCTCAAAGGAAAATTAAACGAAGAGTCTGAACAGCTCTGAGTAACCCTTTGAGAGTTATACACACAACTGACTGTACAAATCATACAATAACAATCTTGAAAATGACTTTTTTTTTTTAGAATTAGAATTTTTTTTATCAATGCATTTCTATACAGTTATTTTTGATAATCTTTAAAACAGCCTCTCAACTTCAGCCATAGTTACAATATTTTTTTTTTTTTTTTATCAAGTTACACAACATTATTTTAATGCACAACTCAGCCAGGTGTGCTAAACAAAACACAGTATATGCACTTTGAATTCATCAGTGACATTCATTGTCAATTACCAGCTGTTGATGAGTTGGGATTCCAAACAGATCAAGACAAACCAAGGTGTCGGTCTATCAAATAGTAAACTTATTGCAGGTCTTTACTGATGACATTTGAGGCCAAAGGCAAGATTTCCAGGGTCAACTGTGTGTGAAAAACATTAAATACTGACTCTTAAAATACTGCGTGATGAAATGGGACTCATACCAGCTGGTATACAGTGCAATACATTCCTATTAAGTCAGAACGCAGAGGCATCTGAATGTCATGTTCAGGAGAATTCCTCTTTTCCTTTTGGTTAAACCTTTTCAGCAGACGGACTATACCTGTGTGATTACCAGTAAGTGACAAACAAACACTCAACACACCCTTTTAGACCTCATCAGGCTCCAGGAGTGCAACATCAGCCGACACGTTCATCAGTCCTGCCGGCCTGTGTTAATGTACAGGACACGATGAGGGCGAAGCAACTGGCTCAACACATACGCAAGCTTACTCACATACATTGCACCACACCACATTTTGATTATGACACTGCTCTTCTAGAGGTGCTGTAACTCAAGCTGGTGCCGCCGCTCTTGTGCGATATCTTGAGTGTCGTGGCAACCGTCAGACTGGGCGTCATGGCAACAGGGAAACTGGATGTAACGGATGCTGCAAAACCGACTGTCGAGGCAACAGAGGGGGCTGGTTCATTTGGGCACCCATACTGAAGCAAGATGTCAACACACTCTTGGCTGCCAGCACTGCGCGCCAGAGCGAGTGCTGTTTGCCCCTGAGCATCTCGATACCGGAGATCACAGCCATACTGTAGACAGAAACAGAAGATGGATTATTGCAATGTCATATTCAAATCTGATTTATTGTAGAGTACGTAGGACTTCAACCTGACACGTCCTAAATTATCTCAACAAGGTGTGGCTCAGGAAGCTTTAAAGCCTTTCACACATAAAGATCACCTTGAGCTGACTGCTGAGTCAACTCTCTAGTACTTTTAGTTTTCTGCTGAGGGAATCAGTCAGGAAGACTTGAAGGGTAACATTTATTAATTTTGTGACTTATGCATATCTCAACATGTTCGTTTATATGGATTCAGTGTTTTACAAGGAGAAGAAATTTAACCCATAAAGACCCAAACATCCATAACCAACCAAAAGCATCTACTGATATAACTGTTTAGCACCTGTTGATCCACTAACCCTATCAATCCATGTAAATAATTGGTGTAAGATGCAGTTTATCATCTTTTTATGATAATCAGATATGGCCCATTTGGACGCTCAGAGGCTCCGTAGTCAACTTGGAAACATCATGATTGATTCACCAGTAAAACCCATGGAGTCTGACTTATAACAGCAAATAAAAAAAAAACGCTGGGTTTATGTTCAGTTAATGATATATTTCACTGAAAAAGTAACTTTTTCTTCTGTTTTCTCTGTTTTTGATATAATAACCCTCAACTTTAATCTGGGCTTTAATGAACATCTTCACGATCAGTAAATTAAACACAGGAAAGTACCTGATTTATACTGATATAATGCAAAATACAGAAAATAATATTATAATAAATGGTGATGAATCACTTAAGAAAGGTTAGATAAAATTAGGAAAGAAAATTTCACTTGGGAACTGACACAAAAGTAGCACTGGGCCTTTATGAGTTAAATCATTTCACACTTGGTCAATACTGCACCTTCAGTTTAATATAACCTTTGTTTCTGTGCATTGTGATTCTCAGGTGAGATGAATCAGATCATGAAATGGAAAGTGTTATTGATCCTTGTATTAAAACTGGTAAAAACCACAGAAAGGGAGGGAGACACACACCCAAACAAGAAGCTGCGTCATCACCACATCGCCCTGTTGGCAGGCAGCGTGCAGGGCAGAGCCGGGCAGACGCAGAGCTAATAGCGCCCTGGAGGAAAGCGCCAGGCTGAGAGGGGCATTAATGTCCTCCTTAGTGCAGTGGGCCAAAAGGAGAAGCAGCTTGGGGAGGTTATGCTCCATCACTGCCAAAAGAAGACGGCCGGATAGTGTGAGGTCTGGCCCCTCACTGGGAGTGGGAGGAGGCAGCGGCGCCACAAACAGTTTCTGCTCATATTTGGCTCTAATCCATGACTCCCGCTCCTCTCTGAATGAACAAGGAAAAGACAGAGGCAACAAAGAAAGAGTAAATGATCAGTCAAACACACTTACAGCTAGTTGTTATGGTCCTGGAACTTAATACCTCAGATGTTTAGAGAACAGAATAACACGTTTGATGTTGCACATGATAATAATGGTATCACAATAAAGCAATTTTAGAATATCTGATCTGATGCACTGCAATACAACCAGATACATAATATCTGGGTGACTGAAATGAAGAAAGTACCCCTAAAACGCAAAAAAACATTAATTAAAAATAAGAATCTTTCATCATCACTGGTGTCACTGTAAAGACATTTGCAGTGAAAACCTGATTCATCAGCTCTTCGTGGCAGCAAATGGCACACAATTCCACACTGCAAACACTATTATGAACAGAGATGTGTAAATAGAACAGAGTAAAGAAAAACACTATTGATTTAAAAACTATTATGTATTTATTCAATTCATTGTGCTGTTAGTTTTACTGAAATTGCAAACTGTGATGAAAATATATGTACAAAAAAGTCTATAGACACTGAGTTGAGTGGGTTTTCAAACACACAGACACTGATTACTCTAAGAAATACCAACTCTTGAGTGAAATTGGCAGAAGAATCTGGTAAGAATATCTTCAAATTTTTGTAAAAATATCAAGACTTGGTGCTCGTACAGTATGATAGATCCTTTATAGTAAAATACGTGCAATTTATATTTCTGTGTTGATATTTTATTCCCCCAATAGTTTAGACTGTATTTAGATAAGTAATAGATATATGACACCAGTTGTCAGTATCTAATGTCTGTCATTTTGTTTAATATCAAGCTTCTCCTTCTTTTCTTATTTACCGTGTAGCATCAGGAGATGGTTTACGGTGGCCCATGGTGCGTGCCTCCCATATACTGTTGACCATGTGGTTGCCGATGGCGCTGAGAACCAGAGTGAGCTCTCGTGGCAGGTCGTCCAGGTCCAGAGAGCGAACACGTGACAGGTGGGTGCCCAGGTTCCTGTGGATCCCAGAGCACTCTATACATATGAGAGCTCCGAGGTTCAGACTGACCCAGGTCGGATCTTAGAAAGGGGAGGATAAACATGTTAAATCATATGAGAGCAGTCAGTTTATTTTAATATCATCAGTTTAATTGGTTGCATCAGGAGCATAAGTAAGTCATATGTACCGGCCTGAATACATTATGCAAAAAAGTGTCTGAATTTGAGTGAAACTGCTGTGTCAAACCATTTTTCCCCTCAAACGCTGCTCTGTAAAACTGCCCTGATCTATTTTTATTTGCCCTGCTGATATCTCAGACTGATGACTGTATTTATAGGGTACGCTATTAAAATCTTTCTCATGTCATTTTTAATATCCTTAACATTATTATGCTTCACAGATTTTCGTTCATGTGTTGAGGTTAGACCCTACGTGTCCAAATATTTGCACAAACTTCTCTAATTGACTCATTTACTGTGCAGAGATGATTTTAGCAGACTATTAAATAACATTCCCACTGACAAATGCATGCCTGTAACATACAGTGTTATAGTATGTCCAATTTAGACAGGCTTTTCATTGCCCACCATGATGTATTGTTTTATTTTATATTTAGTATTTTTTAGTATTTTACTCTAAGACTTTCTCATTTCACTGTAGAACTTTGAGATCCTGTTGAATGAAAAGTGCTTTATAAATGCAATTTATTATTATTATTATTATTATTATTATTATTAGTAGTAGTAGTAGTAGTAGTAGGAATAGAATAGAATAGAATAGAATAGAATAGAATAGAATAGAATAGAATAGAATAGAATAGAATAGACTTTATTGTCATTTCAAAATACCTTTGTACGGTGTAATAAAATGTGGTTTTACATTCTGTAAGGTGCTCAGGTAAGTTACACACATTAATGAAACATTCAATAATAAAGTATACGTATAAAAAAGTTAAATAAAAAAGACAATGCAAGTTGCTGCCACTAGTAGTAGTATTATATGAATGAGTATAAGAGCAAAAGTTCAGAGAAATTTGGTTTTAGCATAAACATGCACAAACTGAATTGACTATAACTACTGAACATGTGGAAAGATGAAAAAATAATTGAATGTCACGAACTTGGAGCATCACAGTCGACACAGAAATTGTTGCCCTTTGCGTTTCGGATCGCCTGCAGAGCCACAGCTTCACTCTGACTGTTCTTTCGATCCTGTGGAAAGAACAGTGGAAGATCAAAATAATACCAGAACTACCAGGACACAGACATCCCTCAGTGAGGATGGCTCTCTTTTAACTGCTCTCATTACCAACAAGTGATAACAGCGATTATCTCTTCAAAATGTCCCAGTGAAAAGGATGTAGTGGGTGACTTTAGTCATTAAAGCAGAATATAGTAATAGTAGCCCTGGTATTCAGGCTACCATTCCCTGAACTCTAAAATAAGTTATGTATCAAGGGATTAAGGTAATTTTCAGAGTCATTATATTAGTTGCATTTTTTTTTTTTTTACAAGATGAATGAACAAATCCCACACCATGTGCTCCTCACAAAGACATAGAAGCCAGCACATCGCTATCAGAGAGCTGCACCCATACTGGAGATTAGCTGAGCTTTGGTAATGAATATTTATTCTCTTAAAAAGCAGCAGCATGAGGAGTATTTAATGGGTCTAGAAGAGACACTAGGTCAACATCTCCCCTTTTTCTAAGAACAGAAGAAAGAAGGCTTTTAGTTCAAATGTATTGTTCACAAATATGATTATATTGCACACATAGATGTGTAATGTCAGTTGAAAAGTTAAGGGAGATACCAAAATCTATGCTTATTAAAGAAAATAATAATATCGATTAGTGTTGAAAATGATCCTTGCATTGTTTTCTAAATAAAATACATTAAAATTCAAGTAGTGGGTTTCTTAAAATTACTTACAGTCCATTTCTGAGAGTTTTCTGTTGAAATTTTGCAGAACAGATGATATCTTTGACAAGAACCAGGCCACATTTTCATTATTTAATGACTAGATAGAATAAATATGATGTGATGTTTGTGGAACTGTTACACTATTCTGTGGGTACTGCTGCCATTTAAGGACATGGGAAGTTAAACAGTAAGTGCCTAAGTGGGCGGAAACAGAAACATTGTGTTGTGCCAATACAGGTGCCAAGATTGTACCACGTAGACAAATCTGTATTAACACAATCGAAGGTGCACTACTCTGCAGTACACTTGGTGCCACAAAATAAGCAAAAGGTGCAACTTGCAATATGTAAAACTGTCAGAGCAGCTGCATCTGTGCTCTTTCCCAGAGCTTGTTGTTTCTTTAGCACTTAGTAGAAAATGAACATGCTGATATTCTACTTTATATGCCTTTTGTTCTTTCTTGCCTTGTTTTTGCTGCTCTCACACAGCTGCAGACTGGCCAGGATCTGGCTCTCTATGGCCTGGACCCAGGAGTCCCTCTCCTCCACACTCTGGGCTTCAAAGTGCCATGTTTGGCCAGTGCTCGACACAATGAGGAAGTCGAAATTATCCTCCTCTGACACAGAAACACATAAGTATATAAAACAGAGCTGACAAAGACAAACATAACTGTAAAGACAGTTAAAGACAAGAGGAGGATGCATCATGACAGATATACATTACCTGTCTTGCTTACGTTTCTTAAGCTACCAAAACTTTTCAGCTTCCACATTTTCCGTTTGGCTGCATGAGAAGATAGAAAATGTCATAAAAAGGCCAAAGATGAAGAAGTACAGGACATATTTAGCTGTTCACTTGATCTGATATAAGTTTGATATAAAATTATGATTTAATACTGATACTATCCACTTAACATCATATTGTATTTGTCAGAATGAGAAAACCTTAGTTCTTCTGTTCTTACCATCTGCTTGGCCAATGGTTGCATCCCCCTTTTGGTTCATGCTCTTCTTTCTGCGATGTTTCTTCCTGTCTGTCACCGGGGAAGCTGAGCCTACGTCTTTGGTGGATGAAGAACTGGACACGCCCTCCATTGCAGAGTCTAAGAGCACAGAACAAACCAAATTATATGAATATAAAATACATTTGATTAGATACATGCATGGGTTTATGTGGGAAAAATACATGTAGAGATGAAGACGTTTTGCTCACCAACACTTTGAGCGTGGTTCGATGCTGTGGAAGGACATCTCTGGACCCCTCTGTTGCCCCTCAGGAATAGGGCCCCACCCAGACCCTCCATTTCCTCCACTTGAAGGAGGCTACTTGCACTTACTGGGACTGAAGAGAAAATAGAAAGTAGGAACTTTGAGTTATTTTTAAAGTTCATTAAATGTAAAACAAAGCCACTCAGATGAATAATCACAGTATACACAGAGAAGTTTGTTTAAGTCCTGAAAAGGATATTGATGAGAATTACTTTTATCTTTCACCCACTCTCACAGAAGTTTGAAATCCCTTATGGTGCTCTTTTGTTCTCTTGCAAGGGTTTTGCTTTCTCTTGCATTTTCTTTTTTTTTTTTGTCGCTTCTGTGTAGAAGCCTGACCCCTCTTTAGAATAATGTTTGAAAAAAATCCAAGCATAAGTGGATATACTGCTTTAGATTCTCATGCAACCAAGGACAAGGGCAGGAGGACAGCAGCTGGAGATTGAACTGCCACATTACCTCTGTGGACGATTACAGCCACCGTTCATTACACACATACACAACTGCATTAACCCTGTTAAAAGGTCCGATCCAGTCCATGGGATGGATTTGTGAAATGCAAAAATTACAAAGAAGATATTAAAAATCAAGGGTGTCAAACTCATTTTAGCTCAAAGGCCACATACAACTAGAACCAGTAAAATAACAGCATAATAACCGATACATAATGACAACTCCAAAGTTTTCTATTTGCTTTAGTGTAAAAACGGTAAAGTTAGTAGTTTGTTTACATTTATAAATTATGTTTAATTTGTTTACATTTATAAATTATCCTGTCACACAAAATGTGAATAACCTAAATAACTATGAACAATTTGAAAAGTCTTTAGAAAAATAAATGAAATTTTAACAATTTTATGTCTGTTACTAAATGTTTTGTACATTTGTTGATCCACTGTAATCTGTAAGTCGTAATGTACAGGTGTTAATGAGAAGCTGAGCTGTAATATTGTTAAAATTGCACTTATTTTTCTTAAGAAATTTCAGGTTGTTCACAGAATTTACATTTTTCTAAAGTGATAATTTGTAAACATTTTCATTATGTAATTTAGTTTTTTCACTCTAAAACATAAATAAAAGTTTTGAGTTGACATCATTTACAGGTCATTATTTTATTATTTTACTGGTCCCGCCCACTTGAGATCAAATTGGGCTGTATGTGGCCCCTGAACAACAATGATTTTGACATCCCTGTTATAAAGTATTTTTAGTTGTGTTTAAAACCTTTTAACATCCACCAGGTCACCAGTGACCCATTTAAGGGTTAGAACTAGATCTGAGCTGTATTTGAACTGCTGTACCTTAGGTGCTGTACTTGATCATCTGACTCACAAAACCCACTCTGAAATAATCTCGCAAAACCTTCCAAATGCACCTACATTCTGAAAAGGTACATTTTGACAAAGCGATGAGACTTTTTGTGTGCCAACTTCTTTTGCAGAGGTTAATAACATGATTCACTCCCTGCAACATTTCATTTAGGGTTCAAGGCAGGATGATAAAAGGTTAATGGCATCATACAAACACAAGGTCAGTGTTAGCTTCATTGTTAGTCCCATCTTGTGAGGTTTTTATTGGACAAACAGTTAACAGGGATGTTAACATGAAACTTTCCCTCATCCTTATCCTGGTGTACAGTGCAGAAAATGTGTTTATTTTTTGACCTGGACTGAGAGCCTCGGGTCCCTGCATGTCTTTGACCCGCCCGTTGAGCCCAGCAGGTGGGCCACAGGCGGGTACAGCACGTGGCGGCCGCTTTCCTGGCACTTTTACTGTCACTCGCAGCAGGTCCATCTCTTTCCCCGGGGCATTCAGCATGTAGTCCTGCCAAGCCAAACATCAGCTATTACCATCAACCACCAGCGGTAAGCGATGCTTTCAAAATAATAATTCTTTGGAGCGCTGTGTCAACACACTGACTCACATTGACACTGGAGTGATAGGACAGTATGCCATCGTTGGACAGCGTGACATACTTCTTCTTCCACTCTTTGTTGAGCGAGTTCCCACTGCGTTTCAGCAAGATGCCCTGACGGAGGTGACAAAACAGAAGGGCGAGAATTTATTGCTAATGTCTGGTCATATCACACATTTTGGTAGAATAGCTTCAGGCTGCCAGAAACACCCACAATCTATTCATCAGACCAATATGGGTATTCACAACACTCCATCACTCTGCATGATGAAACTGGCTTCACACAGATAATTTCAGGAGGCTGCTGGTGCCATGTCCTTTACCAAGGGTCATTAGATATGTCATATTTGTTCGCAATCAAAATCTGTGTCCTACCTGTTTTATGGGAATACAACGCCCACTGCCCATGCTGTCAGCACTCCTTCTGTTGGAATCACTGCCTCTCCGACCCTTCATAGAAAGACGAGAGACACCAGAGGTTACACTAGAAGTCAATGGATAACAAAAAGGTAATTGATTTGTTAAGTTTCTGGTGAAAACAGATGCCAGCTTATAATGTAAAAGCTGTCTTTAGTGATATCTATTTAAAAATTATATTATTGGTCATTTTAAGTGCTGTGAGTCATGCCAAATCAATCTATGAAAATACATATCTGCTGTTTTATTGATAGGTTATGTGAGGAAATGATTGGAAAAAGGATGCATCTTAACAGGTTGGGAGCCTTGGAGCCAGACACATCTGCCTGAGAGGCAATGTTTCATTTTCACTGTCAGATCCATCTGGCCCCGCTCCTGTTCAAACAGATTCCCCGTCAGCCAAAAACTGGCCGGGCCAATCACAGCTATCCATCAGATATATGGTGGGTCTGATACAAAGACAGATTTATCTAAAACAACTGTGATGTTTGCAGCTGATGCGGAGCAGCTTTTTTGAACCCATTCTGCCTTCATTGATAAGAAAGATGCATTTTCCACACTTCAGATTGGATTTGGTGAGTTTAATCTACCAACTGGCCTAAACGTCACACTTTGGATGCAATGACTATTTGTATAATTATTGAACTGTATCCAAGGAAATTTTGGTGTGCACCCATTGTTAATGCCTCTTGGAAACCAAAAAAAACACAAACTGAGAAGATCCAGACCTATTCTCATTTGTGAATTCATTTGGCTTTTCTGGACTAACAGTTTGGTTTTCTCATCATCCAATTGTTGAGTGAGCATGATAAATGTTGCAGACAGTTTGAGTCACACTTAAAGCAGTGATTTGACTACCAACAGTGTGTTGTTTTGACAGTCCATAAACATTATTTTAAAGGTCAAATGAATAATGTGAAGCCGAATCCTTACTCTGGTGCCTCCCCCACCGCTGTTTTATGTGACTTATAAGTAAATTGGACATGTTTTCAAGGCTGTAACAATACAAAGAAGAGGAAAAAGGACACTGAACAGTATAAAAAATACTAAACAGTTGGTCAATACGCACTGCAAATCTGTTGGTGCGTCTCCGAGTGGCACTGCGGACTGTCCCTGGAGTGGTGCTGTCCTGCTTTTCTCCTCTCGTTGTCTTGCAGATCTCTTTGTGACTAATCACAGGAGTGGAGGGAAGCGATGAGGAGTAGTCACTGCTCTGGCCACCATTACTGGCCTAAGGAAAGAAGACAGCCAGAGCAGGAGAGGTTTGGGGAAGACAGAGTGATAATTGGGCAGGAGAGGGAGATAATTGTGTTATTATAAAACAGCATGGAGGTTATAAATAGCCTGAAGTTAACTTAAAATATGCACTGTGTTCACTGAGGTGAAGACCAGGAAAATAGGAAAATAGTGCAACTTTTTTCTTTTTTACCTTTTTTTCTGAACAGATGGTTTGTAACTGTTTTACCTGTCCTGGAAAGATGCCCGACACTGGGGTGGAGCCTCCGGAGTGAGTGGGAGAGTTAGGGAGGGATTTACAGGAAGCCAGGAGAGCAGCTTGTTTCTTGGCTGCCATGATCTTCTGAGCAGCTGCATGAATGAATAAATAAATAAATATAGGCACAGGAGTAAAAAAAAAATACAATATATTAGGTTAATATCAGTGTGTGGTCTAGTTTTGATGAGAAACATACCATCATTGAAGACCCTGTTGACATTGAGGCCATAGGTAGCGCAGGTCTCATAGTAAGTACAACGCCGCACATCTGAGCAGAGCTGTCTAGCCCTGGCATCATCTATTACTCTTGGGTTGTTGCTGCTGATCTTATCTGGAAATCACAAACACAGCACTCAGAAATACAACCACAGTTTATATACACAGCTTTATATCAGGGAATATGTTAGGTGGATGGCGTCTCACCCTGAGTGCCGACTACTATGAAAGGTATCTCGGTAATAGGCCGGTGGAGGGCAAGCTGGTGGTAGATTTTGTAAACTTCCTGAAAACTGGCCTCGTTTTCCAAACTGAAGACCAAGATGACTGCATCCACCCAGCCCGCAAGCTGCAGAGATGTGAGAAGATGAATGACACGAGAACAGCTGTATATTGGCAGGAATCTAATATGTATTAATATACAGGGAATATGAATCAGTGTACTGCATTAAATTGTAATAATAAAAGCAAGGTGCAGGTTTTTTTTTTTTTTTTTTCAATCTTATTTTGGGAAATGAGGAAAAAAACTACTATATGCATACAATTTGACTAAAGCCAGTTTCCTTTTTTATGCACTCATGACAGTGGAATCAGGAATGTTATTTATCATGGTCCCTGTAATATCCAACATTGACCTCTACCAGTGTGGGGTTTTAACAAAAAAGAAAATAAACTTCCATTTGTCACTTCTTTACATGTGAAATATTAATTATAAACTAAAAGTGTTTTTGAGACTTGATAGCGTTTTACAAGCATAATGTTGCCATATGCATCAATTATGAATTTCCCCTTGGGGATAAATAAAGTTCTTCTGTATCTGCAGCAATGTTTTCTTACACTCCTAAATACAGTAAGGACTGAACTGCAAAGTATAAATAATTGTTCAGAGGTTCAGTTCAGTTCTCACTCACCTGAGCACTTGGAGGATCTGTTTCCTCTCTGATTATCAGTACGTGACTATGTCCATCAACCAGGACGTCCTTAATGCACTGACGCCCTGGCAAAAAAAAAAAGAAAGAAAGAAACAGGGTATTTTTACTCCACGCATGTTTACCTGTCACATGAGGAAAAGCACTGTGTAACTAATAATGTAATGGTGACTGTAGATTAAACCCACCCTCAGCATTCTCCAGAGGAAGGTAACTCCCTGTCAAGTGTCTGTGAACCAAAGCAGATTTTCCACTGCACAAACCTCCTAAAACACCCTGGAGAGCACACAAACACACACACACAGAGGGAAAGTGGGACAAAAATATTAATTTTGTATTAAATCCCATCCGCCGCCTGTAAAGAAAGTGTCATAAGGCTTACCAGATGAAGTTCTTGCACGGTTTGCACTGTTTGGCTCATGGTCCATTCCTGACTGCTGGTGCATGCAGCTTAATTAAAAGGAAAGAAAGATTATAACAAGAAATGTTAAGAGCTTCTTCACAAAAAATAAAAAGCAGGCTCATTGGTACTGGCACAAATACAAAACACACACTTGACAACCATCCCTGGAAGAAAATCTTTAAATAAGATAGAGTTGTTGGAAAGAAAAACTAACAGAGCTAAAAATGCACCTGGCTGTGTTTGTCATGTTTGTGTTAAGCTCATGTCACTCAGGCCCAGTTATGAAATAAATGAACAAACTGTTCTTTTCGCAAATTAATTCATAATTCACTTATTTGGAAACAGGTTAAGAAGTGTCTCTTCAAAGCAGTCATTGTCTGATAATGGCAAAACCTTTGTCTACTTGCCTGTAGAGTTACCACCTACAACAACCATATTCATAGGTTTGCAAGTCTACATGACGTCTCTATGTTAATAAGCATGGTAGCATATGGGTGCTAGCATATGAAACTGGTGCCAAAAAACAGGACATGGGGGCTAAAAATTCAAACCAGATGTAGTTATGAAACATGTTTGGAAGAACTTTGGGCCTATTTTAAAAATAAATATTTACTGAGATAAAAGAGAAACTATTTTTCAGATAAAACACATTTTTATATTGTTTAATATTATTTTTTATACAAAAATCAATGTGTAAAACAGACAAAGGACACGAAAATTACATGCTACTATTTTTTTGAATATTTTTTTTATTAAAATGACCGCTGTTGCAAAATCACTTGTGATTTATATGCTTTTAAATGGGCAGGTTCTGCATGTGACGCAAGTGGACATGATGGGTTACACACAAAACCTGGAATGAGACTGAGATTCATGAAACACCCACATGTCTGGACTAGAAAAACCACTAGGATCAACAAATTTAACGCAGTGTCTTTATTTATAGCGGTATATAAGACCATTTCAAAAGATGTGCTCCAGATCAAATGCACTGACACCTAGGTAGCATTTCATGTCCAATTTTGATCCTGTTTTTTGGCCCCAATATTTTATTAAAAATTCATTAATTTTGGGATGTCTGGAGAGCAAGAGTATAGTCTTTTTTTGCATTTATCTGAGGTCATCATTAGGTACACCCTGGGGGGGGGTGTCTAAATTTATCTTTTATTAATGGGTCTAAAAAGCTGGCAAAGTGCCAGGTACCAAAATAAACCCAGTTTCATGGAAGTACCCATATATTTAGTATACCACTTTTCATTTCATCTGTTTCAGTGGATAATCTATCCTGTTTATCCTGTTCGCTTTTTCATTCTTTAAAATTAGAGGCATATGAAATAAAAAGAATACAACACTTAGTCCTAAAATTTTATTTGATGCAGTTCTGTAAATACATATGCTATTAGCTGATTTGTCATACTAGTCAAATAATCAACAAATACATGTTAAATATAGATTTTTCAACAGTTTCATTTTTGCTGTAAGGTATTATAGTCAATTACTGACTCTACAAGGGTGTTCGAGTAGATTTATTGTCCGGTAATATAATGTGCCATTGCCTTGCTACTACTGGAGCAATTATATCGACCGTCATTAGAAAAATCTTCAACATGAAAAGGAAACTGCACTGGGAAGTTTGTCATGATGATGTATAGTTGAGGTTGATCTTCTGCTGCAGCTCCTTTATTGTGAAATGGAGGATTTTGTATGAAGCAAAAGTTTGTGTGTATATATATATATATATATATATATATATATATATGTAAAGATGACAAGGTTACTCACATTCATTCAGTTCTCGGTGGAGTCTTTGTACATGAGTTACAGCACTATAGCAACTGATAAAATGTATTCTTACTTTTATTACCCCATCGCTCACTCCTTACTTCAATTCTGATGGTATTTCTGTCCCTCTCTGCTCAGATAATATTAATCATAAGTCATTTTTGCTCTTCTGTGCAGCCTTAAAGCTTTTTTCTGAAAAGAGGAAATAGATAAACCTACTGATGATCTAAAACAGTAATAAGATACTAGTGTTTTGGGCCTTAAACAAGTGTCAGTTTCTCTAATGAATAGATGAGCCTGCTGGTGACAAGAAAGCTTAAAGAGGCTCAATTATTCTTATTTTCAATTATTTGTTTCACAACCTTGACAGAGGTTTTATTATATTTATGGTTTAGATATACAAATATAACTTGCCAGGGCTACTTCATGGTGTACTTGTGGTTTAAGTCCACAGTAGAGTTACAGCTGTGGTGCCTGGTGGTGGGCATTCAATAAAACATAACACCATAAACACCTACAGATACAGAGTGAGATTAAACAGAGTAAGATAAATGTCTGCTAGTGTGCACACAGTGTCTCGTACACACTCTCTGGATACAACTCTAAGTGCTTACTGATGTACCCCACTGAGGAAATGGTATCATCAGAGACAACAACACTGACATGTTTGCACACACTCTGAAGCTGTCGGGTCATGTTGTGTCGAGGTGGCGGCGGCGTGGCGACAGACTGGTTCTCAGGGGACACAGATTCTAACTTTAAACCCCACGATTCTCCCTCATCCCCATGTTTGGGCAATCCCCACGCCCACACTCTCCCCTCCATCAACAGCGTCACACCACACACCAAATAGCATCTCTCACAGCTTGCTGTTGCCATGGCAACTCCATTTTCCAGAAGCCTCCAGCCCGGGTCCCTATACAATAAATGGTCTTTCATGGATACAGCGACGTGTGTGAGAAGCATAAAGAGATGATGTCCACCTGTGTGCACAGATGATGAAAATATACACGTTTTGACGAAGCAAACCAGTATTTCTTGAATTAAATCTCATCAATAATGCTCATCTGTAACAGTCTGAACACTGACATGATGCATAATGAGCTGGAATCACAGGTTCAACATGTTATAATCTAGACCACATAAACACACCAACACTTAAACACAATATAGTGACGATGAATGAATAGGTTCTATTTGAAGGCTGATTAACTCTATGCACAGAGCAGGAAGTAGCAGTTTCCTCCTCTCCTCAGATGAACACAGCTCTGTGTATCCCCAACCTTAATTATTCATGTCCCACTTACTCCTGACAAATTATTCAGAGCTTACCCCAGTCCAACATTCCCTGTCATAGATCATTTTTAGAATAAATTAATAAACATTAAAGATTAATAGAGATGCATCATTTCCTTTATTTCAAATAGAGAGATACCTGAATATTTCATGAAGAGTTTGCTTTTTTTTTTTTTTTTTTTTTAACCAGACCGGACTAATTTATTAAGCTTGATTGTCAGAGTTGGGGGAATTCCTCAAACAGACACCCAAAACACTGAATACATTAGTGAAAGCCCAGAGATAGAATGTACTGTACATTTTAACCTGCCCTACTTAAAGGACTACAGTGAAATTCTGGTGTCAGCGTTACATTATAGCATGATAAATCACCTCAGTCTGTAATACAGTTGGATTCTGTCTGCTTTAATACAGGAGGAAATTCAATGTTTGTAGGATCTCTCATTTGTAAAAACTTCATTGGTAGAGAAGTATTACTCAAATTACCTCTCACACAGAAATTGTTGAAAGCATGAAGAATCTCAAGCAATTTACTTTAACGTTTGGCATGCACATACATTTCCTTGTGATCATTAACAATCTGTCAACTGTAGAGAAAATGGCAAAAAAACAAATGATTTCTAAAATCTAAAGTGACATTTTTGTAGCTCGTTCAATCCAAACACTTGCTCAGTATCCAAAAAACAAACAAACCTCAGTGTACAGTCACATTAAGGAATCTAGAGCTAACAACTAGGGATGGGCATTTTAATGACTTTATGAAGACAGATTATGAAATCAGTTTAAGTTGATTAGTCACTGTGAAGTCATTGTTAACATGTGCCTTCCACCCAAACCATAATAAGAAAAGTTAAAAAAAAAAAAAAAAAAAAAAACTTAACTGACCAGGGAGTTGGTAAAGTTTAAATAAACCATTTCAACTTTTAAGACTTAAAACATTTTTTAGACTTTATGTAACAGTGTCATAAATATTAGCTTCACGTCTCTATGAAACAAAACATTATAATAATAATAATAATTATTAAAATTCTAAAAAATTCTTAAAAAATTCTTCTTCTTAAAAACAAACAAACAAAAAAAAGTAAACAACCATATTTATAGTTTTGATTGATTATCTTATCAATTACTTGCACTAAAAACAAAAAAGAACTTTTGATTTTTCTTCATGGAAAATAGCTAACTTAATCAATCATGATCAATTATTAGTTTGTAAATTAATTTTCTGCCGATACACTCAAAACTTCCAGATAATTAGAGTTACACAGAGTAAAATATTATCTCATGTAAGTGTTGCAGATGATTTGTTTATTAAAACCATTTATTTTGAACCAACACTAATCTCTCAGATTAAAAAAGACTCAGCTGGCTGATCTTAAAACCTACTTATGGGACCTTCAGTTTATTAATTCATTACACAGTGTGTCAGACACAAACACTTAAACTGTTCATCACTGCAGCTTTCACTTGACACACTGTCATGTTTACTTTATCATATCTTTTAACAGTAAACAGAAAGTATAGGTCCCGCTCATCCATCTTCTTAAAGGAAAAAATCTAAACAAACACAGAAGACAAAGACAAATTTACATTTCCTTTGAATGATAACTCTTATCCATCGTATGCACGACATAGTATTATAACTGGGGTCGAGAGCAAAGGCACAAATAAATGAAATGTTTTATTAAGCCCAGCAGAGCATTACTGAGACTAAGTGGAAGCAGCTTTTTGGTTTAGGTTCACAAAACTCCGCAGAGGGCAATATAAGTACCATTAAATATGTGATTCTGTGTAATTACATTTATTTTTTAAATGGTCTTTATCATCAGTTTCAACTCAAGTGAGAACTCACAGATGGGACAGTGTTTTCTGACACCATCACCAAATTTTCATGGAACAGTGACATTGCACTTCTACTGTACAGTTATCTGACTGTTTATCTGCTGGTTTATTTGGAGAGAAGCTTCCTATTTATTTATCTGGTGTGTTAGGGATGAACTATTGACACCAAAGTATGGCAGAATATACAACAAAAAGATCTTATGTAGACTGAATGCATATTAAAACTAGGCTTTTCACAATTGTTACATAATCACCATTTCACAATGATTTAAGCCAAAAATCTGGAAAATAATTGTCTCCATTTGCCTCTATAAAATATCTGCATGAAACTAACAGAAATGTCACATATCCATCACAATTTTCACATTATTTTTTACTCTCTAACATTTGACAAGCATTCTTTTAATGACACCCCCTTCATGTTGAGGTGCTTCACTTCTGTAGGTACCTGTCACTATCAGTAATTTTTTGTATATTTCAGTTCTCTGCCATGTAAAATCTGTGTTTTGCAAAGCCTAGGGAAACAGAAATGAATTTTTGCTTGTGCGTCATAGTGTTTTAATATGTCAATCAAATAGTAGTTCTTCTCTAGATGTGCTGCATGTGTATATAGAAACTCCCGTTAGGCCTATACTATACTAATAGCATAAAATCAACAGAATATGACAGTTATTTGCATAATGATGAATCACTGACTAAAATTTTATTATCATGACAGGAGTAATAAGATTGGATGTTTTTGACATCCCACAGTGCTGCCTCCTGATCAGTGCATGGGTGCATGTGGTTAACTTACCCTCCTCCTCACTGGAGCCTCTCTCCACAGCTGGATAAAGGGGAGGTGCAGCACTGGGTGGCACAGCTGTACTTTTGGTAAAAATTCCACTGATGAACTTCAGCATTTTGCGGTCACGAGCAGGAGCCCGCTGGATTGTTCCTCCTTGGCCCTCTTTCCCTTTCTTCAGGTCCTCGGAGAAGGAATGTAGGTCACTGTTGTCCAGAGTACGACTTGTACCTTTTCTTTGAGGCTTGGACATATCAGTGGCAGAAGGTGCAGGCAAGGCAACGGACACCGTCTTAAATCTCTCCCCCTGAGGGCTGTCCCTGGTCATTACTCCTGTAAATCCTCCGCTCATGGGAGCTCCAGGACGGATGAGTGTGCCTCTGCCATCGCTGTCGGCCCAGGACGCCCTGTAAGGCCCCAGAGTTGTAGCTGCCATTAAAGGGGACTGGTCCCCGATGCGGTTATCCCTTCGGTCCAAAGTCTTAGCAGAGTGATACATGCTTGTGTTGGTCTCTCGGAGGTCCCTCCAGCATGTGTTTCCACCTACATGAGGCCTCATGAGCACTTCAGGACGTGGGCTGACCTGCGGCGGGATGGAAAAAGGGAGGCTGCAGCGTGAGCGACTGTTCAGATCTGCTCCATTTTCACCCTTAAGGAAAAGCATGGGGGGCTCTCTGTAGAGCTCAGTCTTAGGACGCATGGCCTCTGAGCGGGGGCCCTCTCTGTGCACGGTCCCCTCAGAGGTAGTTCCTCCATACACTTTGACCATTTGCCTTGCAGGTGCATGTACAAAAGACATGTCTTTACTTTTAGCAACAGATGCGATGTCCTTTTGCGGTCCATGAGTGTCCCTCCTCTCAGGCTTCCCCTTGTTCTCACTGGGGCTGTCATGCTTTACCTGCACTTGTTCCACTTCTTCCACCTGTATGCTCTCCCTTTCCACCACTTGTGTGCACACAGGCCCTTCCTCCTTTTCAGGGACATTGTTTGCCTTCTCCTTCCTTGGGCTCCCTTCCCCCTCTGGAAGAGCCTCCTGCACTTGGTTCCCTTCTACATCCTCTGGCACAGCCTCAACCTTCACCAGAGTGAGGGAGATGAGGTAGGTGGTGCGTTTCTGTGGGTTGCCTGCTTTGCTCATTGGGACAGCAGACCTCAGCACAGTGGCACCTGCTCTCTGACCTAGCCAGACCTGCAAAGCTCAGTCATGGCGACCGGGACAAGACTGAAGCAGATGAGAGAGATCAAGATCAGACACCTGATCAAACCTTGTGTAGCTGATAGGGTCTGATATCAGGCTTGTGAACTTGACAGAGATTCCAGTTTTAAACCTTAATAGACACAGAGTGAGTAAAAAATAACAGTGAATTACAGATCTGAATATTTTTTAAAGCCTGACCCTGTGGTGAAATAAGTCTAGACTGTTTTTTTTAATGCCTCCATTAATCCTCCCTCAATGCACACCGTTACTACTGCTCTGTATCACTGATTCATTCATAATCCTTTCCTCTATTTGCATTCCTTCCCTTTATAAACTCTTTTTTTCTGTACAGATCTGACATGCAGACACATGGAGAGAAATAAGAGGACATTTCCTTCTACAGTCTAAGCCTCACATTTCAGACTGGAATTATGCAACAGTCAGTAGCTTCGGTTGATTCATTTCTTGACTAGGACTAAAATCAGAACTGGCTGAATGATGCCACCTTAATACAGTGTATGGTTTGCTTTTGCTCGTAACATACCTTCATTTTTTTTTCTCCTGAAGAATATCCATTGCACAGTCCCTGGTACATTTGATTTGTGCAAATTAATTTATCTTTCCATTGGATTACTATAAATACCAATGGCACATCAAACAAGGCTGACAAGAAAAGAAACCCCAAATGATCAGTCCGAGGAAAAAAACAGGTGAAAGGGAGTAGGATGAAAAAAAAACATCAAAATGGAAATCATTCACTTGTCACGAAGCGTCTGGCAGCTGGAGCCTCCATTCGACAATGTCATGCATAAAATTATGTATGCATGGTGCGAGGGTCACTGAGAGATGCTGAAAAACATCTGTTGTTATTTCTCCAGAAAATAAAAAAGGGGGAAAGTAGCCAAATGTACGCAATCCAAGCAAAGCTTCCTTGTGCCTGTATCCCTCCTCTGGAGAGCAGCTCCTCTCGGTCACCGCATCCTCTCCTCCGAGTGCCTCATCCAATTAGCAAGTCAATAAAATGTGTCTGTGAGGCAGAGGAAGCCCACCAGCTCACCACAGCCCCTCCTCCTTTTTTCCCTCCTCTTCTCGCTGCCACAGAGCTTTACAGCCCCGACTAGCCTGCCATTAGCCTGCCGCACCAGCAGCTCTACGCTGGATCCAGCTATGCCAAACAGGCTGGGAATGAGGCTTGCAGTGAGGTGGTGGTCCTTTCCCTACATTCAAGATTTTTATCTGTGCCAACAAAGAGACAGGAGGAGGGGGGGAAGAGCTGCTCAGCTCTGCTCCTGCCAGTGCATCTGCTCAGTCTCCAGCTATTTCTCTCCTCTCTCTCCCTCCTTTTCCAAAGCAATTTATGGGCAGCTTGTGCCGTCTCTCACTGCCTCCCTGCCTGTCCCCTCCGAGAGAGAAAACGATGATGCACAGGAGGGGAAAATCTGGAATATCTGTGGGTAATTGCAATAGAGAATAAAATAGAAAAGGGGTAGGTAGAGAAGTCAGTGTTCATGTAGGAAAACTAAATCTGACTCGCATTTAATTGGATTACAGGGGGAAAAATGAAGAGGCTGAAGATGATAATCATCATAAAGAAAGGTTATGATTGATTAACGTTACATGATAAAGAAAAGAAATGCCTCAGAAACAAAATATTCCTCCCTCTCATCATCCACCTGTCAGCGTTTACAAAGTGACTAAGAAATGAAGTTAATCAGCATTTTTTGTCCATCACAACCCATCTGTTACAAGCAGTCAAGCTTAAACATTTCCTGTCCTAAACATCTACTTTGGAATATGGACAAAAATTAAGTCAGTAACTACTGCAGCTGGACTTCAGTTTCAGTAAATGCTGCTGGGAAGATCATTTCACAGCTTCATTTACAAGCAGCCGTTAAAGGGGAAAGAACAGGTCTGATATGATGTGTATGGTACACAGATGTTAACCAATAACCTGGAAATAAGGAACTAAATAAATAAACAGGGCTTTAATATATGGAGGGAAAAACTGCATATTTCTATAGGTCATTGCTGATTACAGATAAAATAGTTCAGTTTCAGAACTAGGAAAAACAAGGATAATAACTATTTTATTGCGAATAATTATCACAATATAGCCTACGATTTTGTTCTTGCTTCCATTATCATTAAAACACTACAAAATGTTTTGGTGCTGTTGTTACTTCTACATATTTTGATGTTGAAAAGATAAAAAATGTTTCTGAAATGTTCTGCTCTTGCTGTTTGGTATTGTTTTGTCAAGTTCCTACCATAAAAAATCATTTAAAACCATAAATAGCTACCTGATTTAATTCCATTTTCACCCAGGAGCACATATCAACCTTCAACTTTAAAGAATTAACAATTTGACATTTACTGTGATAATTACTGATATGCATCTATCATGATATTTAACATGATTGCTGATAATAAACTGTACTGGTCAAGGACTCCCTCCTCTACCGAGGACATTCAGGTCCTTCCGCATCTGTGAGACCGTGGCGCTCAGATTCTTCCTCTCTGTGGTGGTAAGTGTTTTTTTTTATGTTTCTCTGTGTTGGGGCTGCAGGGTGAAGGAAGCTGATGCCAACCAACTCATAAGAGGCTGGTTCTGTTTTGGGAGCTGAACCAGAAGCTCTGGAGGAGGTTTCTGAAAGGAGGACGCTCAATAAACACCTCAGCATCACTTCACCTTCTGCACAGACATTAACAACACACACAGTAAAACCCTCAAACACCCATAAACCAGGAATGAACATCAGATCTTTCTTTCTGTTTTTTTTTTTTACCCTAAATGTCCAAGCAATGAAGGATGTATAGTATTGGTATATTATATTATTATATAGTATTAGTATTGTAGTTAACTGCTTTCATTTATGCAATTTTGATCTAGTCTTTAATTTATCATCCATCCATTGTCCTTATACTGTAGATTGTACTGTCACATTCATAATGGCATATTCTTGCCTGTTGTATTAATCTTTAAAGGAACTGCGATTTTATTAAGTCTGATTTTCATTGGAGTTATCTCAACTTGATGCGGAGATGTCAGTTTTTATACCAGAAATCTACATTAAAAACTGAGACTTGAGTTTCAAAGACAGGCACTAATGGTCTAATGAAGCAATTTTATTAAATTACATTATTGCATTGATCGAGTTTCAGCTTCTGAACATTGAGAAAACATCCTTAAATTGCAAAATTGAGATTAGCGTTTCCTTTGGAGACCTGTCTCGCTCAACTAAAACTCAAAATATTTGCTGGATGTAATAGAGCAAAAGATGCTTCTCTAATCACCATGAGCCTAGTAGTGTTGCTTTATTTTATTTACAATCAATTTCATTTTTTTTAATAAACCATGCATGTTGACAACCTGATTTTTTGAGTATCGTTTGTTGATTACACATATTAGGACTGCAACTATTTTTGTGTTCAGTATCGGTCAATCTGTTGATTGCATTTCCAGTCAATCAAGTAATTGTTTGGTCAATAAAATGACAGAAAATGGTAAAAATGGTGTTTCTCAAAGCTAAACTGAAGGTCACAACAGAAAATACATTCAGTTTACTGAGGATGAACATTGTATAGGTTTGATCAACAGTTACTGGAAACATTTGGTTCAGATTATTACTGAGAAACAGACATTATTACTGAGAAACAGACAATCAACCAGTTATTAAATCAAGGGTTCATTTACATTTCCAGCAACACTGTGACTGTTTAATATTTGTGCTCAATAAGGACATGCAATATTATAATTGTTTTGTATTGGGTTAAGAACATTGTGTGACTTGGAGACAAATCAGATCACATTTTATAAGCAATTCATGCAGGAAACAGATTTTCTTTGTATCTTTTTCTTGCTATTGTAGTTTATGTTGTGAATATGCTGGAACTGCAAAAAAAAAAAAAGTTCATATTTCTGGAAAAGATATGGCTTTTTTGTAAGTAAGGTTAAGAAATGTCACAATTTACCCAGAAAATAAAACATTTTCCATTTTTGTTTCTTTTATTTGTGGAGACAGAAAGGTGGAGAAAGACAATAGGGGATTGACATACTATAAATAATCCATATATAATTTTTATCAGGTTTTCTCCAGGCAGATGTATATTGAACTAATTCCAGCGCCTGCAGCTTTTCGTCTTTGGTTAAATAAAGTAAAACAGGACAAGAGTCCAAACTACTTGATCCAAACAGTCATTTTCCATCCTTTTTATTGACGTTAGTACTTAAAATACATTTCATCATATTTTTCACAAAATATTTCAATTGTCCTACTATCAGCATCTTCACAGATTAACGGCAGTGAGAGACAGATGATATTTGTCTAGAGTCAAGTGATTTCACAGAATCACATTTATTCATACATTAAAATGGACTACGATCTACACAATAATGCACAAGATGAAGTCTGACAGAGATTACAGATGTTTTCATTCATTTGTATTGGCAGTGCTGGCTAATTGCAAATGGTTTTAACAACAGACAATAAAAGTACATAAAACTTATTTAATCCCCCGTGTACAATAAACCCTTTACTGTGGGAGGGTACAGTATAATAAGGGCAATACCAGTATTTTTGTCAAGTGTGTCTCTATTGTACATTTTTCTTTTACTACATCAGACTACTGTTTCTTTTCCTCATGATTTACAGTAATATTTAATCATTTCCCTCCAGATTTCTGTGTCGCATAAGCTTAGGGTGTTTTTGTTTGATTAATATTAAAACAAAGACACAGTAAAATCACCATGAGCTGGCTGTTTCAAGCCTCTGCGGTGTCACTTATGTGACACTGCCGAGGCTGTAACAAGAAAAGACGACATATCATTGTCTGTCTAAACACTGTTAATGTTAGAGGTGGAACATCAGATGTGTCTTTACATCAGTCGTTGCAGACTGAAACACAAAGCAAACATCAAAAACACTGGTACTGTCCTCGAAGACAAGACACGTAAACATCATTAACTGTGACATGTACATGATGCAAAGCATGCCAGTGATCCATACGTTCACTCCTCTTCATTTCTAATCCATTTCTCAGGTTTTAATCCTTTTTGTTGCAGGAGTAATAAATAAAATCCCACAGCATAACGTACATGTCAAGGTGATGCATTGAATGAAACTGAAATCCTTTATGTTGTGGTCAGGTCTACATTTACACTTCGTTACCTCTATCTCTGTAGATTTTCAGCTTTTTGTCTGAGTCAATGTCTCCTCATCCTGGAAATAGGGATGTTCTAGTGCATTCAGGGCTGATATTCTTTTCAAGGGGTCAAAGGTTAGCATTTTCTGTGGGGAGAAAAAGAATAACAGATTATCAGAGGTGTGTCATATTTACATTTCAGAGAAAAACTGAGGAGGTGCAATGCAGTGGAAAAGTGACAGAAAGTTAACTGTTAATTTTTGCAACACAAATACCCTCCCTGGCCAAGAAAGTCCCCACCTGGATTTAAAGGGGTCATATTTTGCTATACCCACTTTTATTATTCTTTGGTACATTTATTTGTGTATTTGGACCCTAATAGTTCAAAAAGTTTGAATCTGAACCCTCCAGGAGCTGCAAAGCTATCTTTATATTCATTTTGGCAAAAATCAAGTGGATTTCTACAACCTGTTTTAATTCCTGCTTAATTTGTTACATCTATAACTAGTTACGTCACGACATTTGCACATATAAGGTCAAGACTTCTAACGAACACTTCTCAGAGTACGCCATTACTGTTTGTCAGCAGCAGCGGTTGTAGTTCATACTGAAAATATGTCAAAACTTCAAGCTGATTACCTAAACTGTTCAGTTGTTGGTTGTATTAACGAACACAAGAGGCTGAACAGGACAGAGCAGCACAGTCAACAACCTGAACGGGATGGGGCTTGAAGTGGCTCATGTGCATTTAAAGGGCAAGCACTCAAAACGACCTTTCTTGTGTCATTACTCAGAAATAGGGTTGAAGATGGACCTGTGGAGTTTAATTAATGAAGAATTCAGACCCAAGTATAGCATTTACAGTTTATGTAGACCACAGGGAAGTGTTTTAAAATGCATAATTCCATTTAAAAAAGCAAAATATGACTCCTTTAACACAGCAAATAGTTCAGATCCTTCCACTGGATTATTACTGCAGTGAATATTATGTTTCTTGAATCCTAACAGATGCAGTGAGTATCTTCTCATTTCTTAAATAACCATCAGTTTGTAGAGAGCGTAAAGATTAGACTGCATTTCAGTGGAAAAAGGTCATGTGGTCGGATGAGTCCAGACTGACCCTGTTCCACAGGGATGGACACATCAGACTGAGTTGTGCTGACTGAATGCTCTTTTTTGCTCTTGTGTGCTTTGGTTGTGCTCCACTCTGCTGCTGTAAATTTGGAATTTCCCCCTGTGGGACTAATAAAGGAATATCTTATCTTATCTGTCTTAGACTGAGGAGAGAGGTGGATAATGTGATTACCCATCATGCCTGGTGTCTATAGTACAAGCCTGTAGAAGCAGTGTTATGAACCGCGGTTGGTTCATTCATTTGTTCATTCATCAGCTGAACCTGAATATACTGAAAGACCAGGGTTGAACATTAGTGGATTTTTTTCCTTCCCTGATAATACACACATTCAAAAAGGGCAACACCAGGATCCATCAGGCTCAAATTGTGAAAGAGTGTGACATTTTCACACCAGCTTTGGCCCATTAAGAATCTTTGGGGTGAGCTGGAGAAAACTTAACATAACACCATGACTCTCCCATCATTAGTACAACATCTTTAATGCAGCTGTGGATGGAAATAATTTTGTGAAATTTATTGTGATGCGATGTCACGATAAATTTGTCCTACAGTGAAACCTAAAGGTGGGATACTGTGTGTGACTTTTCCTTTGGTCAGCCAGATTACTTTCATAAAAATGGTGGTTGCAGCCATATGATCCCATGCCCTGACACCCTTCAAATATTCGATTTCTTCTGAGTTCTATGAAATTGGGATCTTCCTTGGTCATTTGTGCAACGTCAAGTCACTGTTTTGCCTAAACATCATTGTAATGGCTAAAATATGCTCCCTAACATCCATTCTTCGTCAGTTTAATGACAAAACTAAAAATGACTTAAATACATTCAATTGAGTTACTTCTAAAATGAACAAAAGCAAAATCCGTTTATTTATTTTCATCATATTAAAATGACATTTTGAAGCTGCACTGATAAAGACGACCATTCACATTCTACTTTGTTCCCTCCTGTACGGCACAATCTATGTTTCTTTGATTGACCAACATTATCCAACTCATTCCCGCGTTAATTAAAGTAAAACTGCTGTAATGGACCCTGTCTTGTCTATTTCAAACAGTTGGAAATAGCATCAATCTAAGGGGATTTCAGTTTCACAATCACACTATGTGCAAAGACAATTCTAAGACTTTATTTATGTGCTACTATCCAGTTTCTCACATTTTAAGCAGCTGAATGAGGCAACAGTTTGATGGACTGCTGCTTTAATTTTTCATTTTGAGATTGTTTTGTCGTCTATCCATCTGTCTGTCCATTCAACATGCATTCTTCAGACAATGCATTCTGCAATGCATTATCTGAAGAATGCATTGACATATCTGCACCAAATTCATACTGTGGATACATCTTGGCATGGAGCAGAAGCCTACTGAAAATAGGTCACCTTGACCTACTTTTTCAAGGTCAAACAGCAACATGTCCTTTCAACAACATAATCACATTATCTGAAGAATGCATTGAGATTTCCACACTAAATTTACACAAAGACAATCTAATGAAAATTATAGGGCAGTAACTTTCAACAGAATCTTACACAATATTTTTGGCTGAGGGGTATTAAAAGTGCACAGCATGTTATATTCTTACCTGCAATAGTTGCGCCCCCTGCCCATTTATCTCTGGGACAACGTCAGTGATTGGTCGAGGTAAGAGAGGGGGGAAGTTTTTTCTTGAGAGTGTCACATCGGTAGGCCACTCCTCTTCTGGCGGTAAGCCAACAACACTGAAAAAGTCACAGTGAAAAGGTGGATCATCTGCTCAGACATTATCACCTGATCAGGAAAATGGACCTAAACACATGTTGTACTCACTCAAAAATCTTCCCAAGTTGGTCCACTTCTGAATCTCCACAGAACAAAGGTCTAAACAAAAGTTTTACCAAGGTCAACAGATTATAAAGTGGAACGAGCAAATAGAAACATAAAACACACAACATATCAGATTTCAGATCCACTGACATGTGACTTTATTGTGTATTAGGTTGAACAAAGTTAAAATTTTACTTCTTCTGTGTGAATCAGTCATTAGATTAAGTGCTCAGCAAATATTATTCTTGCAATGTTCATGTTTACCACTAGATGGCACTACTGTGTACATGTGTACTGGTTCTCAGCTGATGTGGGAGGGACATAACAAACAGCCCTTATGATTTTTAAGGCTTCCTGGCACTCATTACCCCCACCATAAAATATTTATTATGGTCTACAAGCAGAATGGCTTGACTTGAATTCACTGATTCTGAATTTTCTTGCAGAAATTACTAGAGCACATTTTAAGCCAGTTGCAAACTGTGTACTAGAAGTATATGCCAAAATATCCAAGACATCTAAAATTCAGTGTTTGAGGTAAATGCATTGTAGACCTTGTTGTCTTTGTTGATTTTAATATTGCTCCATAATACTGTTAGATTTTGTTAAAGTGTTAAAACCATCTACTGATCAGAAATGTTAAATAACTTCAACTTCAACTAATCCTATCAACACATGTAAATCATTCAGCTAAAATGCAGTTTCTCAGCTTTTCATCATCATCAAATATGACCTGTTTGGAAGTTCAGAGGCTCCATAATGAACATGGAAACACAGTCATCTTCTGCGACGTCTGTTAATGTATTTGACAAATGACAGCAGTTGAAGATGCTTGTTTTTGTCTTTGGTTAATGACATATTTTCTTTTCTTCTGTTTAAATATGGCAACATGATAATATGATAAATTTATTCTGAGTTTTCATAAATTTCTAAAAAATCTGTAAATATTTTCACTGAAGAGTGCAAAATTCTAAGAATAATAGTATAATAAATGCTGGTAAATCATTTAGGAAAGGAAAAATGTAGAGAAAAAATTAATGTGGAAGTTGCCATGAAAATAGTTCTAGGTCTTTAAAAGGTAAAATGACTAAAACAAAGGGACAAAGTCTGCAAATGAGCAACTATGGATTTGTAACCATTGTCATACCCGCAGCCAGACGATAGTCTGGTCTCGTCTGTCTTTTATGTTTTGTTTGTCACTTCCTGTTTTATTTTGTTAAGTTTTCCCTCATGTGTCTTGTCTGTCGTCTTTACTTCCTGTTCCCCGTTCATCCTGACCTCTGTCCTGATTACCTGTCTCCGCCCTGATTTGCTCCACCTGTGTCTAGTTGTCTTCCCTCCCTTTTGTGTATTTAAACCCTGTCTCTTCCCCCTGCCAGTTTGTAACTCTTGTAGTTCTTACCAGCGTCTTGACCTCGTTTGTTCGTTTTGTCTGCCTGTTGTGACCCCTTTTGGATTCCTCGGTTTTTTGCCTACTGCCTGCTCCCTGTCGGTTTTTGTCTGCCTCATTGGATTTCCTGGTTTCGATCTTCTCGCCCTGACTTTCTGGTACGTGAGTATTTGTCTAGCCCTTATGTCCTGTTGCCTGAGTGATAGCCTGTCTGTGCATGACCTGTTTCCGTCCCTGACCTCCCTTTGCTTTTCCCCAGTCGGGGAGAATACCCCAAACACCGCTCGGGGAGACGGGCTGCCGCCCTCGAACCGGAGGACGAATCAGAGGAGGATATCTCCCATCTTTATCAAGATTCTGTCATTATTATTATTCTTTCACCTGTGTGTGAATAATAAATCTTTTGAACCTTATTTTTGTGTCCGAGTTACTGCATTTGGATTCAGTGTTTGTACTAGCCGCATTACAACCATAGTAGTTCATTTGTCATAATTGCCAATATAATTTACACAGTCCTATGTAAATTACATTGGTCGCATATTGTTCAATGTAACAATGCCTACATGTAGTGACCTTGTCAAATAAAGTTTAAATAAATAAAGTTTAAGTAAATAAAGCCTTAAGTAGCTGGGACAGGCTCCATGTGACCCTCGTGAGGATAAAGCGGGTTCAAATAATGCATGAATGAATAAATAAAGCCTGAAATGATGAAGCATGTGTCAGATACCTTCAAAAAGAAAAAAATACTTTAGCCGTAGGTAAATTTGAGAAAGTCAGCCCTTAGATAAAGAACAGGATCCAAGACCTTTTTCCAATATTTAACCAAAGCCACGGGTTTTCCCTAAACTTAGTGACTTAGTAAAGCCTCAGGTGGCACAGCACAAACTCTGTCATATGATGTGTACCCTGAGACCTCACTACCTACTTATGTGCTGCAAGGATGGCATACTTTCTAGTCACACAAAAATGGTCACAGAATGCAATCGGACAAATAGTTTCTTCCAAAATGTATTTGGCAAAACACATCCAAAGTGGTGGACACATTAGGCTATTATTTGTAGTGTGTGTGTGTTACAGCTGTGCCAGGGAGTTACAGTAGATGAAAAATAAGAATTTACTTTGTAAGCAAAAAACTAAAATTGGCTTCACAAATATACCTCCAGGATGTGTTATCAAAACTCCACTATTCTCAGAGTTAATGGATCAAATCATCCTCATCAAACACACGCTGTTCTTTAGCCCGAAGCTTTTTACCAAATCACATTAAAATCTGTTAATCAAAAGCACATTTTAAGTTTTAACACTGACACAGTCTCACACAGACAGTATTCACACTGCATTCAGGTCTGAGTTATAAAGGAAAAAAAAAAAAAATTATATATTTTGTGAGATCACGATATATGCGACATAATGCAATATTTTGTTTACTGGGGCGATATGTAGTATTTCTACTTTCAACCACTAAAAAATGACCCGGAATTATCATTAAAGGTTTAGAATAAAGAGCTCTGAAGTTATAACAAATGACACCAATGTGGCAAAATCTGTAGAGAAATGGACTGAACATATGCATAATCACGGTCTGTCACAGTTATGTCGCTCTGCCGGTCTCCAATGGTGAGGAAAACTAACGCCGCGGGGCCTTTGTCACTTTCTTTGACTTCTTAGTGGTTCTCATTCCATCTGGTCACTTTCTGAAGCTTTGGTCAAAGTGATGAAAAGTTGGTGCACTTTTGTTTTCATCACTGGACACAGAACTAAATGAATGAGTGGAGTTTGAAATCACAGCTTTTCTTCTACACTGATGACTTTGATTATAAGGCTTATGAAGGCATAAAGTTATTATGTGATGTTATTATTTTCACTAACTATGCCGTTTGTTGATCCACAGTTCACATGAAACTGAACAATAATGTAAACTACCAGCTGATGCAGCACATGAAGATTATAAGACAGTGTTATTTTGACCAACTGTAAAAATAACTATCTATGAGTTTTAATTTAAAGAACAAAACTTGATGATACAGAAACAGATGTGTGTAAACAATGAAATTAACACTTTTTCCAGTGAGTGATACAGTCTGTGGAAACATAGTGTTGATTGGTTGGTGGTTTTAGTAGACTTAAGTGTGTTCTGGTACATTATTTTCCCCTGTTGTTGAGTTTGGAATACTGATACTACATGCGGCCTATTTAAGCTAACATCATACAAGACATCACAATACACATTTTTTAGCCTGTTTATGAAAATAAAGGTACATATCAAATTAATACATGTCCAATTTGAATGTTTTTTTTTTTCTTTTTTCATGACTTCATAGCAATACACAGTTACCATTACACAACTGGTGAAAATGTACTGACTAGTCTAGTTTACTGGAAGTACTCTGCCTAAATAAAGATAGATATTTTTGTCATTCTTCTGTCTTCTTCCTCTTTCAATCTGTGCATCAACACAGGAAAGTCCCTTAAGCTATCATGAAAGAACATCTACACCCATTAAATGGCAGGTTTTGACACAGATATATTTAAGTGCCGCTTTCTTTTGTATGGATTTATCCTTTTTAACACTATAACATGCTTCCTCATGTACACATGTTCCATGAAAACCACTTCTCTCCCAACAATATTTTTGCAAGTGCACAACTGTAAAACCCTGCACTCAAAACCAGCCAAACAACCCAGATAACTTTTGCTGTTACATTCAAGAACCACAATAGCAGTTCTAATAAAGTGTGGAAGACGGGTCTGGGCATGCAAAACTATGGATCGACACTTAGTGCTGAAGAATCACTATAAACACACTTTAATAAAGCAAAGTTGGTATTACAAAACCTATGATGCAATGTTCTCTGATAATATGCCAACTCAGCCCATTAGAGTTAATGCGTTTCTGTGAGAGGAAGAAAAGTGAAACTCTGACGCCAGCATCTTAAACAAATTATGTGACAATTTGTACTTAATGTTGGATGAAGTCATTTAATACATCCCACATAGAACAAACCACGATACATTCAGTATACTCCTCCCATCGCCAAGCCCCATCTACATCCGCTTACAATCAAATATCTTCTCTATCTGGTTATTTTTCTGCTGACTCACTTGCGTCTGAACATTTCAGCGAAGATGCAGCCAGTGCTCCAGATATCGACAGGTGTGGCGTAACTGGACTGAAGAAGAACCTCAGGAGGACGGTACCAGAGCGTCACCACCTGTAGGACACACAGACGGAGACCATAAACGCAACAGATTAATCATATAACCAGTATCCATTAGACAAATAAAGTAACACTTATACAGTAAACAGCTTAAATAGCTATACTTGTTTTGCCTCCTTTTCCTAATCTCACCAAAAACACATTTTAGTTTTCCTACCTCTCCTATATCATAGGAAACTTGCATGATTTCAATTCATTTAACATCAGTATGAATATCATTTTTTATACTGTTTTCACACTAATGTTTTTCATGCAGGTAGTGACTTTAAAACCATCACATTCAAGGATATTCATTCTCAGGTTTGTGTCAGTGCATTCAGATTTCTCCAGGGTCACTGCCACTACACTTTAAGCAGAGCAGCACCACAGAGTCAACAAAAAACATGAAAAACACTAATTATACTCTATTATACTAAGATGAACAAGCACATACTGCAACAAGAGAAAGAAACAATAGAGTTCTGTATTGAAGCAGCAAATGCTTGGAAGAAGAATTTAGTGACAGAGTACGGCAAAAAATATGTCTGATACCAAAAAAAAAAAAAAAACAAGTGTTTTTTGCTGAAGGGTAATTTTCACCGCCCTGCTCCCCGAAGGAGAGGCAAGGGGTATTGCTTTTGGTTCGGTTTGTTTGTTTGTTTGTTTGTTAACACTCTAGCAGCAAAACTATTGGTTGAATTCATACTAACTTGGGTCTATAGATTGCCAGTGACCCAGAATAGATGTGGTTACATTTTGGGAAAAGTTGGTCAAAGTTCATATTTTTTATGAATTTTTAACATCTTTTTTCTTCTCCCATTTACTTATAATTGGCGAAATTTCAAATGTCTATAAAACATAAATTTTGTTTCAATTTACTTCAAACTTGGCACATATATAAAGGTAATTGATATGCTGACATCAGCACACGCATAGACATGATGACGTCAGTTGGATTGATGCCAAAATAAATTTGTGTAAGGGGCAGGGTTTGTTGTGCCTGGCACCACTTGTTTTATTAATTAAACAAGTTAAAATCTGCGTTAAAATATTCAAAATTATTTAACATATATCCATAGAATACTTAAATGATGAAGGTAAGATCATTACTATTAAAATGTTACTAATATAATGCATGGATAAGTGAGTTGTTACCACAGGAGTGAGGGCCATGTGGCAGCTGTAGATCCGGGCCAGTCCAAAGTCAGCCAGCTTCACCTGTCCCTGGCTGGTGACCAGAATATTCTCTGGTTTCAGGTCTCGGTGCATTACGCGGTTTGTGTGAAGGAATGCGAGGCCGCACAGCAGCTGCTTCATCAAGTCCTGCAGAAACACAGACATCTTTAAGTTAAACTTATATTTAACTGATTAACTTTAAAATAAGGGTTGAATAATGTTTTCATCCACATTTTTTGCTTCATCCAGAGACAAATATATAGTTAAATAGTGTTTTATTCAGTCCTCACTTTTATCCGTTCAGGAGATAATCCTGGAGCTGGAGCTCTTTCGAGGTACGTCTTGAGGTCTTGGTCCACATGTTCAAACACTAAAGTGACTTTAGTTTCTTGGTCTGACCTCTTAGTGGCACATACATCCATGAGTCTGCAGTGGACCAGGGAACAGAGTGAGAAGAATGTATGATGTGTTCGAATTCATCTGAGCTCATGACACTGATGCCAGTCTTACCGGACCACGTTGGGATGGTCAAACTGCTCCAGCCTTCTCAACAGAGCCACCTCTCTGACTGTGGAGACAGGGAGCCCATTCTGATCCGTCTGGACACGAACACTCTTCAGAGCAACAAACTGACCACTCTCTGTGTCCCGCGCCTTATAAACTGTCCCGTAGGCGCCTCCTCCGATCTCAGCCACTGGTTCATACTGGATACTGGTGGCGTGGGCCATGGCCAAGCTCAAACAGACTGAGAGAAAAAATAAGATGAAAAAGTTATCAATCATACATTATCTAATTAGCACCGGACTTCTTCAGTAGATCAGAAAATTTAGCTACTGTAAAGTCAGATGAAAAATGCATCCAACAGAGACTATAAACCATTAGTGTGGACAAAAACCTTTATCTCTAATCAGTGTTAGTATCACGGGAGTTTTCACCAACTGCCACAACTTGAGGCCCAGTAAGTTCAAGAGCTGTGATGAACTGCAAATCAATTAAAGAGATGTAATGGTTAATAAAACTACTTTGGACTTGGAAATTGAGTTTACATATGTCTTTGTTATATGTACCTGTGTGTTTCACAATAAAAGCTTTTCAACAACTGACACACAAGAGAGCCTTTAATTTGAAAAGGTTACAGGAAGATTCTTAGTATTAACAGTAAAACAAGATCAACATTTCATTCATTCTTAAGCTACGCAGATGCTGGAAACACTACAGGGTTCCATATATTAACACAGAAAATCTATGTACCAACTTTCATATAGATTGATATATCTGTTCGTAAATTAGTCACACACACACACAGGTCAAAACAGCCTGGACATGCACAGTAATTAGTTTAAGCCTCCCAAATTGTCCTATAACTTCATACATCTAGTAGATTGATCACACTGCTTATACTCATATTCATACTATTAATACTAAACTTATATGACTAATTACTTGTCAGGTAAAAGTATTTTTAACTGAGGCCCAGATGTACGACAATTACATTCTACTGTGCACCTGTCCTGAAAATAGTCTGACTGACAGTTCAGTTCATCTTGAATCCTTACCTTATGCACATCTACATCATATAGTACACCTCCCTTCCACTCTGTAGCTCTGAATGAGGACAGAAGGAGCAGCTGAGACAAAAATCTACTTTGATCAAAACAGATATAACTGAAACAGACACATAAAATCATCCAGCAAGTTATTTTAGTCTCCCTTTTCTGTCCTTTTCTTCAAATCGCACCTGCTCATCATTTGTCATTATTCTATGTCTAAATGCACTTGAGCTGGATATTCTGAGATGCCATACATTATGAAAACGTCTAGATGACATAAGCATGAAGTGACAAAAACACATTTCACAACACTGTAATGAACTCTCCATGAACTGTCCAAACTGGACAAGGAATACATCCTTATATTTGGGCTTTGACAAGCAGGTGGATGCTCAGCAATAAAGATGGAGCTGTCCTCAGGCTAAGAATAACACATTGCAGCTGAAGTTCATTGCAGGCTCCCTCCAAACCTTTCCCATCCAAAATTAATGGACACTCCTCAACAGCTCTTGTGCTTGAATATCCTGAATGAGCACCAAATCTATTTTCAGTCACGCTGCCTGCAGTCGGGTCTAAGAAATAACACTTTCAAGAACTGAAAGAAGACGCTGTCATCAAGAACTCTGTTCATGAATGTCTTTTTTGTTACAAATTTAATGCTGCTCTTCATTTTCACGTACAATTTTGGACCTAAGTGACATGAGGCTGTTAGCAAAGGCTTCACATGCGAGTCCTCAGCTGAAGGACACGTCAGTGTGAGGAGATGTGTGAAGGAAAAGTTTCATTTAACAATCATTTGTAGTGGAGCCTCATCCTCATCAGAGGATGAGCAGTGAACTTAGAGGTGTGAGTGGTAGTATTTCACAACAAAAAGGAGCCATTGTTATACTTCATCTTATAAAGAGCAAAAAGGACTGTGTGTGTGTGTCTGCAGTAGTTACAGGACCACAGAGCACAATAGAGAAAGGATCAAGGAAGTAGAAGCTGTTCATTTCAACCACCAGAGACGGGCTCTTAGTATCCTGTTATGAATGTATCAAGATGTCAGTTAAAAAAAAAGAAGAAAATCTTTTATCACAGTGAAGTTTTGTATGGTGTGATATTAAGTAGCAGGTAATCACTGAGTCAAAGAACACAAAGTGTAAATATGTGTAAAGGAATCAGGTGCTTATCAAGGAGAAAAAATAAAAAGGCAAAAAAGAGATTACAAACAAAATCAATAATCAATGTTCAAATGTAAGTGGTACGACAATACATAAGTCAGAAACAAGTCTGAGGCACTTGGACACAAAAATAATAGTTCTTTATTACCTACTGACGTGTTGTAACTACACAGACTTAGTCAGGGCATAATACAAAGAACATGCTCAATGCATTATGGGATACTAACCTATGTTGATCATGTGACAACAATGCCTTTAACTATAAACAGGTGGCAAGGGAAATAAATGTAGATAAAGAAAAGGAAATGAATGAAAAAAATCTTAAATTGGTGATTGTTTACAACAGTTCTTTTTGCCTTCAGCTATTTTTTTATTCTCATCACAACACTAGATTATATCTATAAAAGTAGTTTGCTTCCTTTACAATCTTCTGTTTTATAAGTATGTTTCAGATGAGATCATTTTTTCACTTTTGCCAGATGATGGGTATGACTTGTGGAAGGAAATATAATTATAGTCTTACTTTTTTGTCAATTACTTTGTATCAAAATATTGTGAAGCTCCAGCACAAGTCTTGCACAGACACAGCTCTCATTTCCAAACTTATTTAGCATAATAATTATTTATCTACCAACACTGAGGATAATGGATGGATGCACAGATAATAGAGGGAAAAAACTCTGAATCACAGAAGTGGACAGTTTGACTTGTCTGTATTAATTCAATGAATCACACAACTTTTGGGCAGCTCCAAGTGCAGGCCATATCGACAGTTCCTTTGTAAGAAAGTATTAGTAAGTGAGGACATGAGCTGTGGTATCACTAAAATGACTAAATCCCCGCAACAGAAAGCTATTGCATATATAAAGAAGGTATCCTGGCTTTATAATTTGATTCAATGGTAATTAATCAGTCACTCTCTATGATATAAACAGCTGCATCTTTTCAATACCAGTGTCTGTGGGTCACAGTAAATGTCCTTAAAAACACATCATTCATATTCAGCCCTTCAATGCTGTAAATACATAATTATATGTGGTGTTAACTCTCCCTCACAACCAGAAAACATGACATTAACAGGTACTATAAGAAAATACTAAACTATTAATAAAAAGATAACCCCTGACATGAAAAAATATGATCTCAATGTACTTGTTCAGGCGGAGAAAGTGTGAAAACAACAAGCTAAAACCGTTTCTGCAGAGGAAAGCAGGAAAAGTACAGCAACACAACCCACTGCAAACCTAACACTTCAACAAGGAATCCATTCTCTGCTGGTACTGCAGCGCTCTCTTCATTTTCCAACACACTTTAAATGGCTGACAGCAGGTTTTAATTGTAAAGTTGTATGCATGATACATGAGACAGCCAGAGAACTGCAGAAGTGCTGCATTTTAGACCACATAACCTAGATGCTTTTGTAAATCACATTTACAGCCTTTTCACCAGATCCATCAATTATTTCACCAAGTAAAGCCTCATAAAAAGAAAATCTAACACAATGTACCCTTGAGATGTACACCGTAGGGTAATTGTATCGAGGTACTCAGCAAAAATGTAGAATTAGATCAAGCCATTGCACCAAAAATGAAGCAAAATATGTGACGGTGCACTGCTGAACTTCAGTAACCTTCATACAATGTCATTGCCAAGGAGTTTAATATCCTGAGATACTGCCAAACCACAATTATTGAAGTGGTCAATAAAGCGCAAAGTAAAACATAGCTAAGAGGAAGCGATGTTGCATTATTCATGTTGAGCAGACTGCATTTCTTCCTCTTGTGCAAAGAGTGATGGAGTCAGAGCGTCTGCAAATAAACGTCTGCCCAAATTCCTCTGCATCTGCAATAAATATCAATGACTGTCAATGATATTCATGGCAGAGCTTAACTGCAAATTGGATAACATCAAATTTCCTGCCAAATAATACAACTGACTCCACTCAGTACAATAGAGTAAACAGAAATACCTATATAAAATCATTATTAATACAGGAAAACGTGGAGCTGAAGAATGACTGAGGTTAATGGTTACTGAGTGCATTATATTCTGAACTAATGTCTTAACACATTTGATATATACAAATGCAATTCCCATTCATTTATTGACAAGAGTTACATTTATATGGTAAATTTTTAACAAAAACTGGAGACATGATTTATTTATCAACACATGGTGGACTGTACAGTTCACTAATGATGTGAAACAGCTCACTTCCTGTCTCCTAAATGGGTGTGGTCAAAACTGTTGAGGACGTCACATGGAAGGATGAAAAAGCATTAATGAGAATGTGACATAATCACTCACTAATATCAGTTTTACTACTATCTACCATTATCATTATCATCACTTGCTTTACTTTCTTGCTCGTTTTCCTTCAGATTAGATTTGTGTTGCCAGAATTAGCTGTTGAATCTCAAACAAAATCAATTTTCTCCTTATCCATGTGTCTAACAAATGTCACTGTAATGTCAGAATGTTCGGAGGATACCTGGCTTACGGGAAATGGGTGTGATTTTTACTTAAAAGACTTTATGGCAAAAGAGTCAGTCAAAACCTGTAAATCACTTTGGTAAATTGTTTTTCCAAGTAATTTTATTGGAAGGATAAAACTTGATAATCCCATTGTACAGATGTATGCAACATTAAAAATTGAGATTTAGCTTATAGTTTATTCAGTAAATGAAAACAGTCTGTGGATACATTGCATTGGTGGTTTTTGGTTTTCCTAAGTGCGTCTTGGTTTGTGATTTCACCCTGCTGTTGAGACCTTGGAACATCAATACTATATCGTCAGCTTCCTGATAAAAAATGCTATGTGACTTTTGGCAAATTTTACAGGAGAAACAAAAAACTGTTTCTATAACAGGAAACTGTGAAATATGACAAAAAATATCTGTTCCTTTAATGTTGGTACTTATGATGGAATGTAAACAACTTTCACTGGAGACTGAAATTTGAAGCTATAATAGAGGAGATAGCAGGTTTTTATTCCCAACCAAAAATGTCACTTAGCAGGTTTTATCAGGAAGCTGACGATATATAAAACCCCTTTAATGATCATTTTCACACAGTTTGATAATGGTGAAAAACTTCCCTGAAATTCTAAACATAAGCATACTGTCATTACAAACGTAACTGTGCATCTAACACGCTGTTTCAGAAGTAGCACAGTGGGAGATTTCTACTTAATAAGAGCTGCTAACTGTGTGATATACTGAACACACAGTGCAGGTAAACAGATGCTTGATCTCCAATAAAAGTGATGAAGCTTATTTTATCTGTTCATCACACACCACCGAGTGTGTTTTCCATCTGTAGGCAGACTGTGTGGCAGACGCCACGGTCTGACGAATACAGAGAACAGCTGAGGAGACAAAAGGAGGCCTCATAGAGGGAGAGCGTCTGGAACTGGAAGGTCAAGATTCAAGACGGAGAAAAGAAAGAAGTCTGATTATGCAGCAAATGAAGAAACAACTAAACTTCTTTGATTTGAACCAAAATATTGAAGCAACTGCCCTGGTTATCTGTAACTGTGCTTATACCCACAGTACGAAGCACTTCTGGATCTAAATCATCCAGATACATTAAAGATGAATCGGCCAATGTTATGCACGTTCTACATTAGAATTCTAAACATTATAACAAATGTTTCCCACAATATTCACACTTGGAGAAATCAGAATTTATTCATTCCAGTTAATTTCAAAACTTCATTTGCTAACAAGAATGTTACTGGCAGCCATTTCACAAAAAGTGATACAGCATGAATATAAATCAATAAATGTCATGTGATTAAAGCTATAATTGATTTTATTGATTAATCTCTTTGTAGAGGGGTTTGTTAAAGATTTTTACTGTGAAAACTTGTCCTTTGACTGGCAACTGACATTGCTAAAGTTTTGCTTGAAAGACATGGAGTGGTGGAAAATATACCAAATAAAACCATGCCGTGTGCACTCTGCAGGTAAAAACTAGTGCTGTCAAAACTAACGCATCAACGCAAATTAATTCATCATCACGATTAATCAGCTTAAAAATGTTAACACAATTAACCCATCTGCAGTGCAACATGACTCTGAACGTCTCTGGCAATGCATTTGGGGCAGTTTGTCCAAGTAGAGTTACCATCCCACATGAACAAATGGGCAGTTGATCCGGTAGTAACAGGCAGCAGAACCAACCCATAAAGATGGAAGACACTAAACAGCACGTTGGCCCTCTGGATGGAAATATGAGTACAAATAAACCCAAGAACAGTTGTTTCAAGTTGTTATGTTTCAAGTTCATTCATTCATTTTCTGAACCCGCTTTATCCTCACTAGGGTCACGGGGATCGCTGAAGCCTATCACAGCTTCATAGGGGTGAAGGCGGGGTACACCCTGGACATGTCGCCAGTTCATTATTTCAAGGTGTTTTGGTGAAACCATTGAAGGTGTTTAATAAACACATTAGGTGCACATATATTCTCTTCTTTCCTGAGTCTGTTTGTCTGTGCAAAATGAAACGCAGTTAATATAGATTAAAAATGAGTGATATTTCATCATGATTAATCAAAATTAATCCACAGCAACCCTGTGATTAATCTGATTAAAAATTTTAATCATACGACAGCACTAGTAAAAACTCATATTGAGGTTCAGTTCGATTAGCCTGGATGAAAATGTGGACAATGCCAAACTTTGGTCTGTTTGGCTTCAGTGGTTTTGTGGTCAACGGAAAATACAGAATGTCTGAGCTGAAATTTCAAGATTATCGTCCTCTCTGACCATCCTCGAGGAGTGTTTCAGAAAATCACAAAACGAGATCCGCTGTCAGGAAATATCTCCACAGCGAGGACTGGTCATGCTCATCAGTCTGCTTCAGTCTGTTCAGAACCAGCAGCCTCAACATCAGTCATTCCACACGTGAACATCTCCAGCAACGGTTTATTGCAACACGAAGAGTCGCTAATCAACCAAGACCAGGTGAACCAGATCCAGATCAGACATTACTGTCCATGAGGAGGTGGAGTTACTGTGACTTACTGATGCCAACAGGGGTATTACTCATAAGTTTGCCATAGATGCTAGAATATTAGAAAACATAACACTTATTTGAGTCTTGTGTGATTAATGGACTCAAATGTGTTAATGACACCCTCTTTTCTGACACATATATTACTGCAGTAACTCTTTAAATATTATAGAGTTTTTACTCCACTGCATTATGTGGTTTGTCAGCTTTAGTTACTATAGATTAATCATTCCCTCCCAGTGTAGTGAAAATATATCTCCAAATATGATTATTTTTAATGTTTTTGTTTACAGGGTGAGTTTAATATTGTCCTACTTCTTGAGCTAAACAAAGTCTTTAAAAACCCTCTTGGATTTGCTGGAAAATGCATTTACACAATGCTGAAAACAGGCCTTTTTTGAGCTTAAGAAAAGCTGAATTTTTTATTCCTAAGTTGTTCTCATGGGATAGCGACACAACAAACACATGACAAACTTATAGAATATGATGCATTGCTGTTAGCGATGCACTGATGTATTGGCCGAACATCATTATTTCTGGATATTGGCTGTCTTTAGTGTTGGCATATGAGATATCACTTCACCCATAGCTGTCGATTATATTTATTTGTTGTGTAATATTAGAGTTTTTTTCTCATAAATTTGTGAGTGACTTTGGGCTCATTCAAAGCTAATGTAAATTAAGTTTGCCTAAATCATCTTCAAAAATCACTACATTTTCAGTTGAACAGATAATCTCAATTATACCCCGTAACACAATTGGCCTAGTTATGTTTTTGTAGATTCAGAACAATTTATTAATCCCAGAAGAAATTGTGTTACAGTTCCTCCATACAAGTATAAGAAAAAAGTACAAGGGAAGAAATTATCAATATTATATATACAATTGTATGCATATACAAATATACAAATCTCTAAATATACACATATATAGCTCTAAATATATATAATATTTTAATATGAATATTTAATAAAACAAAATTACAATGATCAATGTGTACAATAAGTACAAGACAAATTTTAGCTGTACGACAAGTAAAAGAAATATACATGAATACCATGTAGTCTGTGTACAGATGTGCAGATTCTGGGAAATGCACAGAATATTGCGTGTTTCCTGAAAAACCCGTAAAAATGACAAAGGCAAATATTTTAGGAAGGTGATGAAAAGACAGATGAGGATCATTTTTCTACATACTGACCAACGTAGACTACCTTTTGCCCAAGTAAAGTAAGGAATGTGAGACTTTTACCTGTAGCAGAGTTCTTCCACAGTGGCATTAGTACTTTTACTTGACTAAAGTACTGCATACTTGTTTCACCCTCACATGAATGTTGGGGGTGGATGTCTAAGCCTGCAGGAAGTGGTCAGACTGCACATGACATTTCACCCTAAAACATCTCCCATTTCCTTATTTAGTGACAAAAACAGCTCACACCACCAGGGGAGAGAATGAGGGGACAGATTACACCACAACACCTGGAGGGTCCACTCCTGCCTGTGCACGCGTGGGTCATTCACCTGCCCGTGGATCGGGTTCACATCATTCATTCATTCATTCATTCATTCATTCATCTGTGAGCCTGATGAAGTGAGACACAGCCGGACACTGAAGGCCAGTGGGCGGAGGCAGGAGGAGCAGGCCGGACCCACGAAGAGCCCGACACGTGGTGCGCCTCCATCGCGCTCCTTTGTTGATTAAAAGTGGCACCAAAGTGTGGCAGCAGAAGGCCCCACGGACCCACGGAGCCTCACCTACATGTTCAGTGACGTGGCGGAGGGGAAATCAGTATAAAGCCCAGGCGGCAGGACGTGACACACACCACCCACAGCAACTTCCATTCCCACATCTGTGCTCCATTACATAAACCACCCGCGTGCGCAAAGAGCACGAAAAGTCACACACATTCCACACACCCGTGGGTCCAGTCCGTGTCCGCTCCGGTGCTGTGTTCTTACCTCGTCCGCGGTGTTGTGACCCAGGTGAGCTCCACTTTAGCTTCGTGGACAGGACATGCTCACGGCTCTGCCACGTAACTCGGACGCAACTGGGTCAGGGTCCGGCGGCGGGTCGGGTCCGGACTCGGGTCCGGAGCCGAGGAGGGGGGTGTTAATGTGGACGAGCCGATCCCCGGACCACAGTTGGGCCTCCACTGTTGTTTTCTTCCAGTTTGGACTCTTTTTGGGTTGTCGCTTCCTGTTGCTTCTAGCAACTCTTCAAAGGGGGCGGAGCTTCAACCTACCCACACATCATTTCTGTTCAGAACCACAGTGTGGACCAGGGGGTGCAACTCACTGAACCCAGAAGGATCTCAAATGTAAAAGAAGTAAAAGAATAGCAGAACCTGGAAATCAGGGGTGTCCAACTCATTTTAGTTCAGGGGCCACATTCAGATAAATTTGACCTGAAGTGGACCAAACCAGTAGAATAATAACATAATAATATGTAAATAATGTGAACTCTAAACTTTCCTCTATATTTTAGAGTGAAAAAAGTGAAATAACATAATGAAAATGTTTACATCTCCAAGCAATCCTTTCAAACATTGTGAATAACATGAACAAACTTAAAAAAAAAATAAGTGTACCCAGATAGCATTAATTTTGGCAGTATTATGGCATACATTTGGCATTTTTGGCTTTCTTTTGGCATTATGAAAACCTTTAGGCTTAACTGTGGTATGATTAAGGTTATCCATAACAGATATGGAGGCACCAGTAATATATGGCTGAGTTCTGGCATATGTCTGGTTAACCAAAAGACTGGGCAAAGAGCGGGATCAAGTATAGTGATGGCATGTTTATGGCAAGCCAGAAGATTGACTAAAGAGCGGCAACATCTTATTCCATATATGGATGTTTTTTGGTCATGTTTTGGCATATTTCTTTAAAGTCAAAACACTGCGCAAAGAGCAGGAATTTCTACCCAGAAGAAAACCCCACTTCATTTTAAAAGCACGATCAACACAAATTTTTGGTGAATTTTGGCCTCTCTTTGGGTCAGTTTTGGCTACTTTTTGGCTGGATAATGGGGATTTGTGGCTTTTCTGGGACAATTATGGCTATATTTTGGAAGTCCATAATTAGTTTTGGGTGAATTTTGGCTTCCTTCTGGTTTGATTATGGCCTGCCTATTTTGGGCCATTTAGGGCCCATACGTCCACCCAGAACTTTGCCAAAATGGCATGCCATTTTTGGCCCAGATTTAAGCCATAATGATTTTGCTATCTGGGAATAATGTGAACTCCAAAGTTTCCTCTATATTTTAGAGTGAAAAAAGTAAAATTATATAATGAAAATGTTTACTGCTACAAGCAATCCCTTCAAACGTTGTGAATAATATAAACTGAAAAAAGTGTAATTTTAACACTGTCATGCTTCAGTTGATCATCAACACATGTACATTATTTATAACTTACAAATCACAGTAGGTCTACAAACACACAAAACATTTAGTAACAGGTGAAATATTGTTAAAATTGCGCTTACTTCTCTTAAGACATTTCAGGTTCTTCATACTTTTTGTGAAATTATACTTTGTTTTAGTGTAAATACATGAAAATATTTACATTTACAAAGAGAAAAATTTGGAGTTATGAGTATTTATAGGTTATTGGGTAGTATTTTACTGATCGGACCCGCTTGAGATTGAATTGGTTCGAATGTGGGATCTGAACTAAAATGATTGTTAATATCTTAGTGGAATTTTTGCATTTCACAATTTCATCCCAAGGGCGGGACTGGACCCTTTGGCGGGCCGAATTTAGCCCCTGGGCCGCATGTTAGACATGTGTGCTGTAAATAATGCCAACTCCAAACTTTTCAAGTCAGTGTGAAGTTAAACACATGAAGTCACAGTGACATGATCATTAGTGTTAAAACAGGAATTCATGAGAACAGCTGAGAAGACCATGCAAGATTTATGAAGAATTAATTCACACTTTACATCACTTTACACTTTACATGAGTTGTGCCTCAGTATTATGTGTATGACTGATATGTCCTTGCCAATTAATTTGTCAACTTTCTCCACCAATTACTTAATAGTTTATAAAATGTCAATTAGTAAAAAATGAGAATTTACTATGAGTGTTTTCTAAAGCCCATGCTGTCATCCTCATATGTCTGCTTTGGTCTAATACTTCAGAGATACTCAGTTTACTGTTATAGAAAAAGAAGTTAAAACAGAAAAAAATATTCACATTTATATGTTTGGAATCACCACTGCAGTATGTATTAATAAAAAGTTAATGAAAAACTGACACTATCCACTGTTTCTCTATGTACTATGTGTGAAAAAGGTAAAATAACATTATGAAAATGTTTATATCTACAGATTATCCTTTAAAAAATGTCAGTTGCCTGAACAACCTGAAATTTCTATTATACGTCAATTTATTGTTTATGCACGTGCATTACAACTTACAGATCACAATGAATCTACAAAAGCACAAAAGATTTAGTAACAAGGACAATATTGTTAAAATTGCATTTATTTCTGTTAAGACATTTGAAGATGTTCATATTTATTCAGTCCGGCCCATTTGGGATCAAATTGGGCTGAATGTGGCCCTTGGACTAAAAGAATAACAGCCCTGACTGTTAATATCTTTAGCGTGATTTTTGTCTTTCACAAATTCATCTCACAGGCCAGATTGGACCCTTCAGTATGTCAGTTTTGGCCCACAGGCCATATGTTTGACATCCCAGATTTAGTGTAATTTAAAATAAGAAGCTAAATTATTAATTGGCTTAATAATTCCAGTTAGACATGTTGGTCTGAACTCTTAGATTGAATGTGCAGAACACAAGGTACAATTTTTGGAATGATTATTAGACAGCAAATGAATAAATTCAACAAAACTGCTGTTTGATAAATTTTGTTTGAAATTCTTTAGTGTTTTATAATTATAAGAATTAATATTTGGGAGTAAGTCTGATAATAACAATCAAATAAACCATGCATGACAACTCAAACTGAATTAGTTCACAAATTTTACTCAAGATGATAAGAACAACTGAAATGTGTATGATGATGTATGATGTGCTTCACCTACATGTCGTTAGCCTCATCACATAATTGCCTAAGTCATATTTTTTTTCAGGTCATATCCAATGATGCAAAATGAAGCAGCAGTGTTAAGAGAGTAAAATTATGCAGATATTACAACTGGGCCAAAAATATGACTTACGCAATTATGCTATGAAATTAGTGATTTATAAAGCTGAAACTATCTATGGAAGAGCTGTTTATTAAAACCTTCTGCAGGGAATGTATGATTCCACAAAAGAAAAGTCAGAAACACATTCCAACACCACATCACACATGTCTAACCATCATTATTAGTGTTGAAGTTCATTTTGTGTCATAGTGAATAAAACTGTTCCAGGGCTTTAGGTATATTTTTAACATAATCAGTGCAGCCAAAGACAGCACATGATGTGGCGATACACATTTTCACATTTCATTTAACCCTGCTGATACATTCACATTGTTCAAATGATTTACACTGAGATTTTTTTGTTTTTTAATTAACACAACAAACTTTGTCCCATATCTCACTCCTTGATGTGTAAACATTTAACACGGTTTGTGTGAGTTTTAACAAGTCTATTCTGTGAATGTAGCAGTTATTCTTCTGTTCTTCATACAAATGAAAATAAAAATCAAAATGAGTGAATTTCCTCAGTTTAAATAGAGCCTCATACTATTCTATCATAATCCATATTTAACTGTTTTATGCTGATAAAATACAGATTGGAATTTAATTAAACTAATATACATCAACAGGATATTCATCTGCAGCCAGTGAATAATAATAATCCACTGGTTCCAATTTCTGCACCATGAGAATTTGCTCCTTTTTGGACAAAAAAAATAATAATCAAAAGACTTCAGCATCACATGTCCTCTGGGAAACTGTGACCATTTCAGGATTGTCTGACATTTTATGGTGTCATGAATTAACTGGAAAAGGTATGATAATAAAAGTAAGTTAATGGCTACTGAGAAACTTTAATTTAAGAACTATAAATTCAGTTATTAGTACCAGAACACAGGGTTTTAATGACTCAGGGCCTTTAAGACTTTGTTGACTTAAATGAATACTGAAACATGATTTACAGCAATAAGAATGAGAATAGACCTTTAAAAATAGCAGATTGATGATTTTCACATGATAAAAAGTGCATAATGTAATGATTACTGGTAGTATTGCTGTAATATCAGTGTCTTTCTACTGTTAATACCTTTGTAATGCCCAGATACATACAGATATTAAATTAGACTTAGTTTTGTAGCATGAGGCATTTTTATACAAAATACTTTTTTATTACCTCTGCCAAGGAGGTTATGTTTTTGCCAGGGTTTGTTTGTTTGTTTGTTTGTTTGTTTGTTTGTTTGTTTGTTTGTTTGTTTGTTTGTTTGTCTGTCTGTTTGTCTGTCCGTTAGTGTGCAACATAACTCAAAAAGTTATGGACAGATTTTGATGAAATTTTCAGGGTTTGTTGGAAATGGGATAAGGAAGAAATGATTAAATTTTGGTGGTGATCGGGGGTGGGGGGGCCCACGGGGGGGCCCATTTCCAACAAACCCTGAAAATTTCATCAAAATCTGTCCATAACTTTTTGAGTTATGTTGCACACTAACGGACAGACAAACAGATAAACAAACAAACAAACAAACCCTGGCAAAAACATAACCTCCTTGGCGTGGGGGGGGGCCCACAGGGGGGGCCACTGATCAGCCTTGGCGGAGGTCTGCGCTCTCCGAGTGCTTCTAGTTGCAAATGTTTTAGCCTGTGCCAGACCTGTCCATCCTAATGCACATCCATCTGAATATGCCCAGATCTGGTCCTACTCCCCAAATAAACCACTTTGGTAAATCACCGATACATTATACAGTGTATTTTCTGTTTTTCACGAAAGTCCACTGTTACAGACAACAAAATGTCTACATGCTTTACAGACAATACGTGATGACAGGAAAACGAGTTTTATTTGGATGGTTACATTTCATGTGTTTTACTCTCCTGCACAAAAAAAGGCATTTGGGATACAGTCCATCACTGCGTTTCCACTTATCTTTCCATCCATTGCTTCTGCATTTGTGTTGAGCTGCTTGCTAGAGGGAGGAAAGTAGCCTGTCACTATCTGCACTTGTGGCCAGAAATGGTGATGTAGTACAGTGACAGTGGCTGCAGGCTGTCACAGTGGCTGGGACAAAAGTCTAAAACAAGGCATTACTTTTCTAAAAATGCTAAATTGCTCTAGGGCTTTCTACCCCACCAGGAAAACTGCTGAAGAAACACTAAGATACTCAGCTGCGGTGAACTCTGAAGTAGAGATTTCTAATCATTTAATGCACTTTTTACTGTAGGTTTGAGCTATTTACAAGATGATTAACGTTAAAAGAAAATCAGAGAAAGTGGTAATAACCACTTCTAAAACATCAAAAAAAAAAAAAAAAGATTTGTGAACATACTTGTAGTAAAGTTATTTTCCAAGCAAACACTGTGTCATCTTCCATATTCACTTATGCCAGGATGGACTCAAATTTACTATGACCTTTATTACATTGTAGTGTTTCATATTTGCTCTGATCCAGTTCACTTTATTTTTTATAAATGACCATTCCTGATACTGATGATGTGTTTTAGGTGCTATTATAAAAGGTTAAAGGTGAGCACATTTATTATCCATGTAGGGAAATTCAGTCTATAATATAATAATACGTAGCATTTGCATTAGCACTTCGCACGTTAGGAGCAGTGAGCTACCATTGAAGGCACCCAGGGGCCTACTCCAAGTCTTCATCAGAACTTTGGTCAGAAGCACTGACAAGAGAACTAACATATGTATTTTGTCCCGTTCTTACTGCAAACAAGTCTTCAGGTGTGCAATACTACAGTGTCTTTGCCGGTACTTTTATGTGTTTTTAAGATGCTCCAAACCTTCTCAGTTGGAAACAAGTGAGGACAACATCAGGCCAGTTCAACACCTGAACCCTCTTCTTCCTCGACCTCAACCAGAATGTGGTTTTGCATTGTCTTCTTGAAATATGCTTGGGCTTCCCTGGAAACATTGTTATCTTTAAGGCATTGGTTGCTCAACAACTTCCATGTACTGTTCAGCATTAATCATGCATCATAACTGTGGTAGAGATGCTGACACAAGTCCTGACCATGACAGGAAAGAAGACCTGGAATACTGATATGTCTGAGCACAATCCACATTTCTACTGAGTAGAAGTAGTGCCTTCAATTCCAGATAAGGTTTGGACATCTACAGTACTGTGTATAGCCAGTCCACCTTTAGCTTTGTTGTTTTTTCAGGGTTGGAATGAATATGCATATTTATTTCTCATTCTCTTTTCTTTACATATAACAAAAAGTACAGGAAATGTGTGCACAGACTCAGAAGACACACACACACACACACACACACACACACACACACACACACACACACACACACACTCACAAACCTACTTAAATAAGTTTTAAAGGTTAAAGTGGCAATGTATTGTGACCTCTGACCTCATGGCAAGAAGCAGCACAAACAGTTCAAAACATTGGACATGTGTTGGATTAAACCTGGTATAAAATATCAGAAATTTATGCATTAAATCTCATAATGTCTGAACAGAAGAGTTACAGACACGTTTAGTGCAAAGGGAGGTCACACTAAATAGTACCGCTTGGGTTTATAGAAGCTGTATTTCCCTGAAACTTTGGTTTTTACAGCTGTACATACATCACATATTTCCAAATTGCAATTTAATACAGAAACTGAGAAATAAATATGTGTGGTCAACAGAACTTTTCTAAACTAACAAACTTAATGTTGTCCTACTACTTCTACACAGTACTGATTTGGTATGTACATTTAAGTGTATCTTGTATTAGTATAGTGTATATATGGTGTATATTTATTCAGTCTTGTATATTCATGAGATTTTATGCTGTCAATTATGTTTACTGCCCACTGACATTTGGATCAGACTATATTTTAACTGTATAAATTGTGTTACCATTGCAGCTGCAACACGGCACTATTTCCCAAGACAGAATTCCATTTTGGAACAATAAAGAATATATTGATCTGAACTCAATGACGCTTTGACATAGTGAATATAAGACTTCCTTATGGGACAATGAAGTTTGAACTAGTATTTGTGGATGTAACTCCAAATTGCGGTTTTTGACAAAAGTTTGTTACTTTAATCCATAAAGACCTAGAGCTACTTTTGTGGCAGTTCCCAAATTATTATTTTTTTTCTGTATTTAACCTTTCTTAAGTAATTTATCACTATTTATTATGATGTTATCCTCAGTATTTATCATTTTTCAGTGTAAATTCGGTATTTTCTTATGTTTAATTAGCTGATCATGTTGATGTCCAATAAAGCTCAGAGTACATTCAAAGGTTATTATATCAGACACAGAGAAAACTGAAGAAAAAGTGACATTTTCAACAAATAACTGTTCAATAACTGAGCATAAAGCAAGTGTCTCCATCCACTGTCACTGATCAAACTCCATGGGTTTTACTGATGAATCAATACAGTAGAAGATGGTGGTGTTTCCACGTTCCACTATGGAGCCTCTGAACGTCCAAATGGGACATATCTGATGACCTTGAAAGGACAACACACTGCATTTTACAACAATTATTTACATGTGTTGATAGGATTTGTGGATCAATAGGTAGTAAACATTTTAGATCAGTAGATAGTTTTAGTTGCGAGTGGCTGTTTGGTTCCTTATGGGTTAAACCTGAGCCCATGTGGTTCTAACGACTGTAGATGAATGAAGCTTTTTGATGAAAACGATCACACTGAGATACATCCAGAATCCTTGAATCTTTTAATCATAATACGCACCGTAGAAGCTGAAATATCCAAGTCCATTCCTATCTGTCTTTGAAGAATACTGACTCCAAACATTTTTAGAATTTTCTCACTCATCTTTGCTCCAAAAGTACTAGATGATCACCTGCTTCAAATCACATTGTTATTCCATTAGGTTAACTCATAATTAGCTTTAAATTGCTTTAAATCACATTTTAATTGAAAGTAAAATGTAGGTGTGTTTGGGGTCATTGTCCTGTTGAAACATAAATGATGGTCCAACTAAACGCAAACCGGATGGAATGGCATGTCACTTCAGGATGCTGTGGTAGCCATGCTGATTCAGGTTGCCTTCAATCTTGAATAAATCCCCAACAGCATCACCAGCAAAGCACCCCCCACACCATCACACCTCCCCCTCCATGCTTCACGGTGGGAACCAGGCATGTAGCATCCATCCGTTCACCTTTTCTGCGTCGCACAAAGACACGGCGGTTGGATCCAAAGATCTCAAATTTGGACTCATCAGACCAAAGCACAGATTTCCACTGGTCTAATGTCCATTCCTTGGGTTTCTTGGCCCAAATAAATCTCTTCTGTTTGTTGCCTCTCCTTAGCAGTGGTTTCCTAGCAGCTATTTGACCATGAAGGCCTGATTCACGCAGTCTCCTCTTAACAGTTGTTGTAGAGATGTGTCTGCTGCTAGAGCTCTGTGTGGTATTCATCTGGTCTCTAATCTGAGCTGCTGTTAATTTGCGATTTCTGAGGCTGGTGACTCAGATGAACTTATCTTCAGCATCAGAGGTGACTCTTGGTCTTCCTTTCCTGGGGCGGTCCTCATGTGAGCCAGTTTCGTTGGCGCGCTTGATGGTTTTTGCGACTGCACTTGGGGACACATTCAAAGTTTTTGAAATTTTCTAGACTGACTGACCTTCATTTCTTAAAGTAATGATGGCCACCCGTTTGTCTTTACTTAGCTGATTGGTTCTCGCCATAATATGCATTCTAACAGTTGTCCAGTAGGGCTGTCAGCTGTGCATCAACCTGACTTCTGCACAACACAACTGATGGTCCCAACCCCATCAATAAGGCAAGAAATTCCACTAAGTAACCCTGACAAGGCACAGCTATGAAGTGAAAACCATTTCAGGTGACTACCTCTTGATGCTCATCAAGAGAATGCCAAGGGTGTGCAAGGCAGTCATCAGAGCTAAGGGTGGCTACTTTGAAGAAACTAGAATATAAGAGATGTTTTCAGTTATTTCACACTTTTTTGTTAAGTACATAATTCCACATGTGTTCATTCATAGTTTTGATGCCTTCAGTGAGACTCTACAATGTAAATAGTCATATATATATATATATATATATATATATATATATATATATATATATATATATATATATATATATATATTTATTTATTTATTATTATTATTATTTTTTTTTTTTTTTCAGAATTTTTTTTAACTTTGACCTATTTTTCCCAAAATGTATTGAAATCTATTTGGTGTGAATTCAACCAATAGTTTTGCTGCAGGAGTGTTAACAAACAAACAAACAAACAAACAAACAAACAAACAAACAAACAAACAAACCGAGAACAATACCCCTTGCTTCCCTTTTGCAAGGTGGGGTAAAGATTCTGTCATTATGTATAAATTGTTATTATTTTATTGGTCTGTCCTGCTTGAGATCATATTGAGTTGTTTGTGACTCCTGAACTAAAATGAGTTTGACACCCCTGCTCTAATGTGTCTGGTGTGACCTTCATCAGTGTCTAATCAAGTCATAAATCACTGACTCACTGCATCAGAGTAACCTACAAAAGGGATGACTCATTGCACGTGGTTCATTTTAGCACAGAGCACATTTTGCACTGTAACAAAACTATCTATACAGTTTTCACATTATTTAACTGTTTGTACAGCCATGTAACATATGACAAACATATATTTAAAAGCCTTTAGCCTGAACCCTTTCTGTTTGTCTGTATCCAAGTTCTCCCTTGCTAATCTGTCATTTTTCTTGAAGACAAATAAAGGAGATGTTTTGAGGAACAGCACCACCTCCACAAACCTCTTTGTGCTTTAAACATATTAGATAAATAAATCAACATTTAGAACACATTCACTTATCCCCCAATAAAAAGTTGACAGAAGAGGAGGATTATAGTAATTCAGTTCTTAAAGTTATACCCAGTGTGTATATTTTATGGTAGATAAAAGCATGCCTGATGGGCAGATTTTTTTTTGTCTATCAATCCACTAATGGGTCAAAGACTTAATTTCAGACACAAGCCCTCATTTTCCAGTGCAAGTTAATTATGAGGTGGTGCAAAATATGTCATTACACTGTAAATTTGATTAACGCTGTGATACTTTTAAAATGAAAAACATTTCATAATGTTTTGTTATGTTTTCAACCATATATTCAGTCATCCATTCATGTTATGCCAATTAATTACATTTTGGTCTCATAAAAACATGCACATCAATCATTACATATAAAAAGATGTTTAAAACTAAGGTATTTGATAAATATAACATAATAGGATAAAGTAAGCCAATTATCAGTATAAATGTAAGATTTTGCTTAGATTATATTATTTGTTTAGTTTATATTATTGTTTAAAACTGTGCCATCTTGTTATCTTGTTTTGTTTCTGCAACTTTCCTTCTTGTAAATAGGGTAGGCATAAATAAGCTGTTGCTTCAGCCAAAGCCTTTTGCTCACGTTTAATATAGAAATCCAAACTATGTATGTATATGTCATGTTCTGTTCAATGGACGAATAAACTAACTAAAAAGAATAAATGCATCTTTTAGGTCTCAGGGTGAAAAATTGAGACTTCTGCTTACAAAAATAAAAACATTTCTGTTATAGACTAACACTGAAAAAACACAAAAAATAGAGGAAATATGAGTATTTGATGCTCAGTATTCCTAATGTTCACTCCTCATTGTACAAACAAAACCTACACTGAAGCTTGGATTGTTTTTATCTATTTATTTCTTTATTTAGATATTTTATTTTTTGCCTTAAATCCATGAATCTTAAAGTACTAAAAAACTTCTTGTGAAAAATGAAGGGTGGATACTTGAGGTTCTGATTTGGCTTCTCCTGTTTATCTCTGAAACACTTCTGACAGATGCGTTGATGCGTGAATCTGATGCATCTATTGTCTAGCCGCTGTTATCATTATGTCCCATCCCTCCAGCATTTGAGGGTTTAATTATTGTGACACCCTCATGCTGAGATGCTGAAACACACACTTACGATAATAACTGATTCTTTTGTCGACGAGCCGATGGATTTCAGCACGTGGCCTCCACGTCACATGACAGTCAGCACCTTGGACAGCAGCCTCTGCCAATGAGCTGCCTACTATGGAGCTGCTCTCTCATCTCCTCAGCTGCTCACGGATATTTTTCATGGCAAACCGCGGTCTGATACTTCGCACATAAAGAAGTTTGTATGTAAGCCGGTGTGAATGAAATCCAGCTTGAGCATCTCCGAGGTTTACGGGGATGAAGGCGATCACCTGGGCCGGACTCATCGCAGCTGCAGCCTCCCATATGAAGTGGCATTTTATTGTCCTGTGATTCCTAAAGGCCTTGGTATTTTTGTGAAGATGTAGACAGCTCAGTGGTTTTTAAAACCCGGAATGGACAGTGTGCTCTGGGCTCATTCTGAGTTTGCAGGAATCCATATCTGGCATCCTTTCCCTCTTCCTGATCTGTGGCGCAGAGATGGTTGGAAAAAGAAGAGAACTGACATTTGCAAGTTAGATCCCAAATGTATTTTTAATGCTCGTCGGGTTTTATTTTTTCGTGTCCATCCCTATAGGTGCTACACTGCTGGGTTGCAACTTTGCATTTGGGTTGTCAGACCTGCTTTGAGGCGGACGGTGTGGGACGAAACCCACCCGATTTATCAACCAAAAAATAGGCTACAGAGAAGAACAGACGAGGGGGACAGTGGGGAACTGATGGATACCACTGCGAGACAACAAAGGATACCATGCGTGTCATCTCGTGTAATTTCATCCCCCCTGTAGGTAAATGAGAAACTCAAACATAAATCGGATTGGAGTTGTTAATAGGATTTAATATCACCCCCTCAGACACCCTCGCTGCTTCCCTGCCTGAAGAGGGGAACATTTTCACACAAACCTTGGACAGGTCTCGCTGTTTTACAACATCAAGAAGACCCTTTTGAACTGTGGGATACTAATAACAACTAGATTGGAAATGTAGGCATGAGAGGATGCTGTTGGACCCCTCTGACTTTAATGTTGGTGCCTCACAGTTCGTGGCTTTCAGCCTCCATTGAATCCCGAAAGAAAACGCCTCTATCCATGAAAAATAATCCTTCCCTATTGGCTGGATCGCGGTGCACATGCTATAACAACAGGATATGCAAAGAGCTATGGGCTGATCTAATAGCCTATCATGTTTTTTGCATGCTTTTTTGACCGACATCTCTCTTTTAATTAATAGGATGTGATCATTATAGGCGTATAATAATAATAATAATAATAATAATAATAATAATAATAATAATAATAATAACATTTCAAATGGGCCTGCCTCCAAAGTTAAAAAGCTGAAGGCTGTTTTGCTCCACAAAGCAGTTTTTCTGTAGTAAAGCTGTTGAAGAATGTTTAAGTATCGGATCCGGATGTTTTTTAATGAACTCAAAGTGTTGCTACTGATGCGCTCTGGATCCAGCAGAAGGACTGACACCGGTACAGACCCGGGCACCCAGACCAGGATGAGGGGTCTGGGGATAGGAGACTGTGGTTGGCCTCCGTTGAACTGTTCCCGTCGGGATGATGAGGAGGAATATTTCGGTAGTGACCCACGGCCACGCAGCCTGGCATTTGAGGATAAAGAAGCCAAACCCCAGGGAGGCCTGGATGCTGCTTCCCTCCCGAGTCTCTCAGAGAGCGGGACGCGCTCACCGCAGTGCCGGATCTGTTTCCAGGGGCCAGAGAAGGTAAAATAAAAGGAAACTTGTGTCAGTGTAACTTCCTGTTCTGCACCTGAGGGAGGTCAGAGTTCAAACCAGATCTCGTACAGATCTGTCCATCCCTTTGCTCAAGGGCTTCTCAGCAGCACAGGAGCTTGTGCTCACATGCAATGGATTCCTTAAAAAATAAAACTGAGCTGAATTCTATAGCCTTTAGATGACAATAGCATCTATATAGAATTCATTTCAATACAGCTTTATTTATTATGGAACCCATGTTGATAAAAATATGTTAAATTGTACTTGATGAAGAATTTGGTGCTAACTTATAGATCAACATCAGCTGATGCTTAACTCAAATTCAGTCCAACAGATCTTGTCTCAGTACTGATGAAGAACAGCATGAGGGACATGAAGGAGACAGTTTTCAAATGATTTGTGTTATCCAAGTATCAGAGGCTGAGATATTTTGGCCTTTAGCATCAAATATGGGTCAAGCTCCAAATGCACCTTTACAATTTTATGCAACTCATTGCAGATCTCTCTGCCTAAAATGTCATATCTTTCCATGCACATTTTCAGTAATAGTTGCTTTCTGTTTTAAATGTGTTGTCTCTGAGCTCAAGCTGAGTTAATGATACCATCAGGGTTTGTTTTCTTATGTAGAAAGTTCATCACAGCTACAGTGTGTTTTCCCTGGTGGTGCAATTTCTCTTGAAGAATATGCTGTTGTTCTTAATGTGTAAAAATGACATAAAGCTTATCATGAAGATATGAGTTGTGTTTTGTAATGAGTTCATGGTGCAGGTATCTGTACGTGTTCATCAAATCTGTCCTGACTGACAATAGCCAGCAGAGTGACTAAAAAAAGGGATTAATCTATCAAGAGTGATCTGAAAATAGCAGACAAAGGGCATCAGGTAGAGGTTGAAGAGAGGCAGGAGGAGCTTTATTCACAATGCAGTCACAGTAATGGATTCAACATCTGATGCACAAAATTAGGTAAAAGCAAAGAAACAAATTGTGATAGAAAAAATCCTCACAGTTCACATGGTTTCTTTATTCTTTTTTATTTATATCCACATGGATTTGAGGAAGTGAAGCAGCATGAGTTCAATACCTCACCCAAGGACTCTTCAGCAAGACCTATTAATGCAGGACTATCAAACATCTGATCATTCCTGCCAGCTACAGGGAGGTCATACAAAGTACAGTTCAACACAGCTGCACAAAAACTTGAAGTGTCATATTGTTAAATAAATGAGGAAAGAAGAGGAGAATATACACAAACTACAAACCAAACAGTTTAAAACGTTTATGTCATCTGTGTCCAAGAGGTGGAAATCGGAGCATGTCAAATGTAGTGGATGAAATCAACCTTCAAAAGACAGACTTTGCCAGAAGTCTTAGAAAGTTTTAGTTTCCCCTCCAGACACCCAACTAATTAAAGACCTTGCACATCACCTAGAGTCAGACAGAAAATAAAGTGAGATGTGCAAGAGCGTTGTCAGTCCGAGGGCCTTGGGGAGCCTCATACCGACAACAAAAACCCACACCAGATGTCCTGTGATTTCTTTTGAGGCTCTGGAAAAATGACACAAGAAAAGCAAATTATATGCAGATGAAGGTGTTAGTAAAAGGTAGACTGTGTCACTTGTTTTATTACATTTGATTTATGTTTGAATATCTGCAGCTTAAGTAACGGCGTATCGTTGATTGGCTATGCAGACATAGGAGACGATATTCACTGAACACATCAGAGACATTTCCTTTCACACATACATTCAGGGTACATGATGCTTAAAAATATCTTTTATGCTGTATAATGAGCTGCAGTAGTTTTAATAACCTAATCATACATAAATGAAGGATCAACGGCCAAAAGCCTTTTTCAGGAATTCTGGCTGGTCTCCCTTTTCTCAAAGTATGTCAAGTTGGTAAGTGATTATTGTTCCAAAAATATTTTGTTTCATCTCATCTAACAAATGTTCATCTGGACTGAGATCTGGTGACTGGACAAGTCAGCGGTATTAAACAAATTCACTGTCAACCCTCTGAAACAGTTTCTGGACAGTTTAGGACAGTACATACTTGTGAAAACATTGAATCAACATCAACTTTCAAACTGAAAAGAAGCAACATAGGATAAATAAATGCATAGTGCAGATCAGTTTAGCTATCTGTTACATAACGGTCTCATGAATATAACTCATCTTAAAATATTTATTCAGCATCAACAGACGCAACACATTGAATTTATTTGAAATTACTTGTTTGTATTTTACATTACAGTTTGGTAATAGCATGGTAATAATGAGTTGTTTTTAATAAATTAATAAATATTTAAAGACTATGCAATACCACATGTATCCCTATTAGCCTTTGTTTTGGACCTTAATTATATTGTTATGCACAATGTGTCAGTCTAATGTTATCCATATAAACCTACTGAAAAACCTGGTATTATTCCAACTTTACTAACAAAATATTACCCTACTATTACCATGTTATTAATGAGCTGTAATGGACATTGTCTCATCTTTTATCCTTTTAAAGTTATTTATAGCATATAGAGAGTAATACCATAAACAGTAGTACTGACTTACTTCTATCCAATGAAATACACATTTCTTGATGTAACTATTTGGCGAGACATTCATTCATTCATTCGTTCATTCATTCATTCATTCATTCATTCATTTGCCAGAACTACTTAATCCTTTATAAGATTGTGAGGGGCTGTAGCAGATCCCTGCTAACACAAGGCGAAGGCCGAGTATACCCTGGACATTTAGTTCATTGCCCAGCTGACAAAAAGAGACAAACATTCACTCTCACATTCAGACCAAAGGGATGTGCCCGTTAGGCTGTGTGGGGAAACTAGAGAACCCACACAATGAGAATGTACAACTTCCACACAGAAAACCGGGCTGGGCCGGATCTGATTTCGACCCTCGGACCTTCTTGCTGTGACATGCTAACCACTGCACCACTGTACCACCACAGCAAGACATTTAATATCCTGAATCTGAAATAGATGAAAGTAAAAGTGGGCACAACAGGACAGACAGGAGATGAAAAAAATATCTGATATGCCTGTGGAGATACAGGAGTGAGGGCTGTACACAGGAGTGATGACGGTGTACATCTGTGAGGAAACCTGTTGTTCACAGTAAATGAACACATTTAAGAATGACAGTGAAGACAGTGATTCGTTATGTTCATTATAAGCAGTCATACGTTTCAGAATGCACAAGAGCTGTGTGGACTCACTGTGTTAAAGTCACATTATGAAATCTCATAATAAAGTTTAACAAAAACATTAAAGACCCTGTAGAGTTATTGCAGAATGATGCAGTAAATCAGGCCATCAGGCTCTGAGAAACATGTGCACCTCTCTCAGTTACTATCTGTGTCCTGTAGGGAGAGCTGTTGAGCCCCTGTCGCTGTGATGGCTCAGTGCGCTGTACTCACCAGTCCTGCCTTATCCGCTGGATCAGTGAGAGAGGCTCCTGGAGCTGTGAGCTCTGCTACTTCAAGTATCAGGTCTTGGCCATCAGCACCAAAAACCCACTGCAGGTAAAGTTATGTTTACTTTGAAAAAATATTCCACTGACATCTAAAAAAAAAGTCCACTTAAGGAGCCAAAATTAGTGACATAAAGTCACATTTGTATGACAGGTTGTGATCATGTCAACTTATTCTGTACTATAATAAAATTATATATCACTAAAATGTGCACATACATATATATATATATATATATATATATATATATATATATATATATATATATATATATATATATATATATATATATATATATATATATATGAAATTTGCAATATAATACAGGCCACATTCAGGCTCTCAGTAATGACTGGTGGGCCATAGGGATGATACATAGTAGTGTCTAGACAAGAGATGTGGATCCTGCTAGCATGCTGCAAGTTGGTACAAGGGTATAGAATTTGCACTAAAGTCTAACTCATGAATAAAACTTCACCATTTTATTCATAATACATTACTTTATTTGCCACTCTGTACTTTATATTAATACACAATTTCATGATTGGGTGATTGGGAAGATCATCCCGGGACCACTGCTGTCCTTTTCCCGGAGATTCAACATTCAGTGTCCTCCTCGTCTTTTGTTCATTGTAATCCAATAGTCCTTTGGTATTGTTATGTCATTTATAGTGTATATCATGTATATTATGTATTTCTATTGTGTAATAATGTCTTGTTGAAAAAGCAGTTGCCCCTCTGGGACAGATGGGGTTGAAATCTGAAGTGGAATATTTTTATGATATAGCTATATATATGTGCTGAGCAGATTAAATCATATTCATACTACTTTAATACATAGAAATTTACCACTGAGGAAGAAGCAAGTGCTGAGCACTTACAGGAAGATTCCAAGAATAATTTTATGAGCCAAAGCATGTTTAACGAGTGATTTGTCAGGTGTGACCCATGGATAATAGACAGACAGTATGTTTCAGCCCCTAAATGTCAGAAGACAGATATTCTCAGACAAACTGTAAATTGAGTTGCATCTCTTGCTATGCAGCCCCTGTATCTGCTGTTTTTAAGCAGACATTTTTTTCCAGGCCATGAATGAAATTCAGTATTACTTTGACTCTACAGTGCTAGATGAGACACAGTTTTAAAATAAGTTGTGCACCAAACAGACTATCTTCACTGTGAAGTAAAATCTATAGAAACTTCAGTATGTTTGATCTTGCTGACAAATGGTCAACAGTAAATTCTCCTAAATCTACCACTATAAAATTCAGTTTGAAATATCATAAAACCCTTCAGATACAAGATGCTTTTCAGAAGGACAATTACCATTAGTGCAGTTACTGGATTTGTCAGGGAAAGGCAGAGCCTACTCCATATTATTGTCTATTGTGTGGTATGATCAGGAACATTTTTACATGTAATTTCCGCTCATGCAGCAGGATTTCAGTCCATTTTGTGTCTCTCTTTTCAGTGGCAGGCCATTTCTCTGACTGTGATTGAGAAGGTGCAGATTGCAGCCATTATCCTGGGCTCTTTGTTCCTCATCGCCAGTATATCCTGGTTAGTTTGGTCGTCTCTCAGCCCCTCAGCCAAATGGCAGCGACAGGACCTTCTCTTCCAGATATGCTATGGCATGTACGGCTTCATGGACATCGTATGTATAGGTAAAAACAAATATATGACTGCTGGTCACAGGGTGGTTTAAAGTGGTATTGACTTAATTGTTGTTTTTTTTACCTCCGCCAAGGAGGTTATGTTTTTGCCAGGGTTTGTTTGTTTGTCTGTCTGTTTGTTTGTTTGTTTGTTTGTTTGTTAGTGTGCAACATAACTCAAAAAGTTATGGACAGATTTGGATGAAATTTTCAGGGTTTGTTGGAAATGGGATGAGGAAGAAATGATTAAATTTGGTGGTGATCGGGGGTGGGGGGGCCCACGAGGGGGGGGCCACTGATCGTTAGTGTGCAACATAACTCAAAAAGTTATGGACAGATTTGGATGAAATTTTCAGGGTTTGTTGGAAATGGGATAAGGAAGAAATGATTAAATTTTGGTGGTGATCGGGGGTGGGGGGGCCCACGGGGGGGGCCACTGATCAGCCTTGGCGGAGGTCTGCGCTCTCCGAGTGCTTCTAGTTTAGATCCTTTACTTCCTGTATTTTGTTTTGTAGGTGTTTCACGAATAGAGCTAAGTAATTTGGTGTTAATTATAAGGAAAACAAGACTGTGTTTAAGGCTTCACTTGGACGTAAGTGTCGGTGTAATTTAAGGTAGAGAATAATAGCCAGAGCACAGCAGGTAAGTTATGTGTGGGAAAATGGAAAACCTGTCTAAAGGCTTGTATAACAACTTTAAATATGTAAAGATTAAGGTTTCAAGAGTAATTTAAGGCTGACTTAATATTGGCCTACAAATATGATTTTAATCAGTCTTAAAAGCTTCCACAAACATATAGCACATTACAGTTATGTTGATAAATGTTATTAAAAATTAAAATGACATTACAGACCATAGACTGTATATAATAAGTGGAAAGAGGAAATGTGAATTCACTCACTGGTTTCTGTCATTAGTAGTTTGAGAGTTGGTTATAAGCTGATATTGGGTTTTTGGAGCAGAGACAAAAGGAGTAAAGCTGTGGGAGCACAAGTGGCCATGGGTGAGCTAATGCTAAACGCTAACTGATTAACTCACCGATTAAGTAAAAGTGTAAACTTCATCAAACATTGGGTAACAAAACCATTTTATAGTCCTATTAGTGGAACCACAACTAAAGCTGAGCTGTCTGTCAGGAAAAAATGTGTTTTATTAAATAAACAGAACCTCAAACAGTCTGACTCAAGTGATGAGTGAGCTGTCATACAGACCTGTCAATCAAAGCTGAATTCACAGTCTTCCCTTTGACCTGAGATATTATTAACAGAGGGAAAAAATTAAATATGCACTGCCACATCACTTATTGGAGATTCCCCATGAAATGAAAAAGACCAGAAAAACCCCTGGGAAAAAAAGATGCAGTATTTTTAGAAAAGGTCACTGTAAGTGTGTGGAACTCAGGGTTCTTTGCAGTCATGCTCAGTGCTGTTACAACTTCAAGATACTTACTCATTGGCTTCATTTTGGTGCTGAGGTCCTCAACATGCATAAAAAGATTGTCACAGAAATACACATAAACAAACCAAGTATATTTAGAGCTTCAGTGTGTGTTATTTAGTATTATCTAGCAGTGAATTTGCTGATTGTAACCAACTGAATCCCCTGACTTCAACCTCTGACCACTGAAAACATGACAGACTGTTGTTAGAGACAGGTTGTTTTTTTTTAGTTAAAGGAGTAATGACTCTAGGCCACACTCAGGCATAGTAGGTGACAGTAATCTGCTGTCATCTACTGTCTTCTTCTCTACAGGAAAAGAAGAGGAAGACAGGTCTATAGAAAAGTGTAACATGACAGACCCAGTGATGGAACCTGCTCCTTCTGGGAATATAATCTACAAATACAAGATGAACTATTCTTATTTTCAGATGATAATCAACAAATGAAAACGTGACTATAAATATTATGCTCTGCTTCTGCAATTAGATCCTATAAATCTTACACAATGGCCCCTTAATCTTTTCACTGTTGAGAACATCTAGTCTTATACCTCCTGATCACATGATACATTCTGTACCTTTTAGTAATTCCTTATTTTCAGTGAACACACCACTGTTTGTCGATATGTAACCCTTATCCCCCCGCTTCACCTCCCCCCTCTCTTATGCCCAGGACTCATAATCCATGAAGGATCGTCTGTTTACCGGATCTTTAAGCGCTGGCAGGCAGTCAACCAGCAGTGGAAAGTGCTGAATTATGAGAAAGCAAAAGACTTAGGTGACCCCATCAGCTCCAGCAGTAAGGCCACCGGTCGCACTGAGAGGATCCCTTCTCACACTGCGGGCGAACGAAGGACGAGTCGTCACGTCAGGACTATTCTCAACCACCACTGTGGCTACACAATTTTGCACATCCTCAGCCAGTTGAGGCCCAACAATCTGCACAGGACCAATCATGAGGTGGTCATGAGGGTGACCACAGTATGAGGCTGGGTTATAAAGACAAAAGTACTCCAATGTTTAGGGAGTCATAAATCTCAAAAGTGGTGATTGGGTTTAATACAAAAGAATCTTAATCTGCCACAAAAACACTGCCGTGACTTTATAGTATCATGTTTTGCTCAGAGATTTTCTCTGAGCCAAAAGTTAAACCTTCAATGTTTAACAAATACTATGGAAGCAGAAATACTTTTCTTTAGAATTTTTAAAGACAGATGAAGAAACACAAGAAAAAAAAAAACACTTGGAAAAAGAAGCTTTGGTTCTTAATACTATTACACATTTTTATCACATCGCCCAATGTTATACAATTGTTTCTCTTGGGTTTTTGTTTTTCTATTAAAATTCCTCTATTACAGAGGTTTTAATGGTGAAAATGATTGTGCTCTCATTCATGTGATCCCATAAGGGTGGCTGACCCCTCCTTATTTATTCCACTTATTCCACTGAAGGTAAATAATGAGGTATTTGATCTGTTTTCACTTGAGCCATAATCATTTATCATAAAAAACCCCAACAAATAAAAAACAATAAAACTATGTTACCTGAATCAACTGGTTAAGAAATGCCCTTACAGTACATTTTGTAATAAAGACTTTGTTCATCTCATGAAAAAAATGTGTTTTCTCATTTCAGAACATCTGTTTGATACACATTACATAATTCTTTGATAACATATATTGCATATCAAAACATACAGTGATAAGTAATGTTGCAATGTCAAATTTCAATTTAAATCTTAAATCTCTCTGTTGTTGGAGAGCATAATGATGCAACTTAGGAAATATGTTTTGAGCTGAACTGAACTAAAATTAATCATACTCACTGAAGGATGCCTACAGCTTTTACTGGAGTTTTCTTCATGTCACTCCAAAATGTTGTGACTAAACCAAATCTAAATATACTCTCCTGGGGTATGTGTTTGCCCTCTTGTCATACCTGCACTTATTACCCATAGTGCACTGCAGCATATGAGCAGTTAGTGTATCTCCTATGGCCTTGGGCGATTTGCTCCAAACTGGGAAAATCTGATTATTTCAGTTTAGCAATTTAAATGGTACACCAGTGATTTGAATTCCTGCCTATAATAAACAAATAAAGCTTTCTGGCTCCTCAGTACCTTAAACATATTAACATAAGTACAGCGGACATTTGCTTCAGGAGAGCAGGTCTCCAATATTCTTTTTCTGCCTCTGCTACTGTTATGTCACATCATGTTCTTTACATTAATAAATGATATATCCTTTTATTTTTGTTTTATTTAGATTTTTGCGGCGCCGAAAAAAGGGTTAAAATAAATTCTATCACTCAACTTTTTCATAGCAAAAGAAAAGTCTAAAAACATTAAAGAAAAGTAATAGAAATAGAAAAGAAAACTCCTCTTTCACCGCTTCGCAGAAACCTGGCAACCCTAGGGAGACGCACCGTGATGACGTCAAAGCTCAGCGACTCTCAGCCGGCTGTAAACTAACAAACGTGATCTTCATTGAGTTGGGATTCAGCGGCAAATAATTGTGCGTTTTTCATTAACACTCAGCGAAAGGTGTCTGCTCGAAGCCAATATGACTTCGTTTATGCCGCAGAAACGATACTACAGACAACGGGCACATTCTAACCCGATGGCGCACCACGAGTTTAATTAGTGAGTGAAACGTGTCTGAATCACAGTCTTACACCACACACTGTAATTGTAAAATAGATCAATACTCACAAATAACAAAACGTTAACTGCCACTGTGTCTTGACATGCACAACGTTTGGTGTTAGTATTACATTTTAAGACAAGATCCTGAAAGATATTGATGTGTAAGATTATTGCCTCAGTTGAATTAAAATGCCAACAGCAGCTTGAAGTTTCACAAAAAATTGCTCACAGTTTTTCTTCCTCTTTAGTCCAGTGTGTCCTGAAGAAATGGACTGGTCTGAACTGTATCCAGACTTCTTCACTGGCAGCTCATCTAAGAATGGCACCTCGCAAGTTGAGTTTGCAGATATTGGCTGTGGATACGGGGGGCTTTTAGGTAAACCACCTACAGATTTCACAGGGTATTAATCTGTATTACTGTGATCATAACATCTTATTGTGTCCTTGTGCCTCTTTCTCCTCAATCAGTGGAGTTATCCACACTTTTCCCAGACAAGCTCATCCTAGGGATGGAAATCCGTGTCAAAGTATCAGATTATGTTCAGGACCGTATCAAGTCACTTCGTGAATCTGAACCAGGGAGCTACCAGAACATCGCCTGTATTCGCAGTAATGCAATGAAATACCTGCCTAACTTCTTTTCCAAAGGACAGGTATGTATGCTTTTAGTGGCTTGTTTGATGATGATAATGATGATGATGGTGGTGGTGTTTCTGTTTCTCACTCCTGATTTGAGTCTGGCTGATGGTTTTACCTCCACTAATTTGTGCTTTGCAAATTGAAATTAATACTGTTTAACTGATTTCTTCACTGCCATCATACAAATACTTTCTGCCTTGTTTAAAGGATTTACTGTGAGCTTGGCTCTGTGTCCCTGCAGTAGTTTTAGTTAAAAAAAAAAAAAAGAGGAATACAACAGTTACAGGCACAATATTATATTTTTTGGTGTCAGCAAACAAAGTTACTTTTCAAACACTTCATAAGAATGTGAAGGTATTAAATATGAGCCTGTAGACTCTGACTAGATACTTTTATTTTTGTCTAATTTATAATGCATATAGTTCTTTAAAATTATATAAACAAATTAGAATTTATCATTATATTGTCAAGATAACAGAATGTGGAAATAGAAAAAATTATCAGGAATATTTATTTCTGCACAAATTTGTTGTATTTGTTACATCTAGATAAGACCTATAGTGAGTTAGGTTATGATGGATCATCATTTGTAATAAAGTGCACTAGCCTAGTTGACAGCTTCTCAAAACCACACACAGCTTGGTTTTGTTCAGCTATCCACGTCTGTCATCACGTGAACTGATGCAGTAAATGGTGAATCTCTGTTTTTTTTTTTTGCCTCCATCACAGTTATTGTTGCACAGCTTCACTTTATCTGCATATTGGTTGAATATTTATCTGAACTTGCACCTGATACTGATTTCCTATTATCAGTTTTGAGTACTTGTAGTTGTGTGAACTGTCTGAGGTCTGCAGATGTGTGTGGATTAAAATAAATAACAGCTCAAGTTGGGACATGGGCTTAAGTGTTGATGTATCCAATCTTAGATTGTTTCTAATTACGCTGCCCCGGGTTTATAGATTGCCAGTGACCCAGAATAGATGTGATTAAATTTTGAGAAAAGTAGGTCAAAGTTCACATTTTTTATGAATTTTTAAAATCTTTTTTTCCCATTTATTTATCATGGGCAAAATTTCAAATATCTATAAAAACATCAATTTTGTTTCAATTTACTACAGACTTAGCACTTATATAGAGGCAGTTCATATGCTGACATCAGCACACGCATAGACATAGTGACATCAGCTCAGCTACACTGATGCCAAAATAAACTACAATACGTGTGAGGGGTGGGGTTTGTTGTGTCTGGCACCACTTATTAGTCCTTAGTTGACAATGAAACTGTTGATGTTTTAGAGTGGCTTACATGTGCTGAGCTATTTATACAATGTTCTGAAAACAAAAATGTGGAACAGATTTTCTTTCTCTAAGAGTTTTTAAACAATGTTTTTAGTTAGTGGGCAATTTCGTCTAGCATGAATTGCATGTATGCCTACATGTCACATTTTACAGGTAAAGTAAGTTGCAATTATAGCTAATGTTAAAGAGAGAGAGAGAGAGTTCACCTAAGTCAAAATCAGGCCTATCTGCAGAGTTGGGTGATGTGGCAGGTATTTTTTTTTTTACTTTTTAAGAAGTGGGTCTTTGATATGGGTACTATAATTCAAGTTAACCATAGAATATGATCTGTCTGAGTCACAGCTCTTACACAAAAGACCTGCAGTCCTGTAATTGCTCATTAAATGCGGCCTTTTATAACCTTAAATTAAATTTGACTTTAAATTAAAGTATATGTGCTGGCAGTGCCAAGGTTATAATACAGTATGTTCTGACCCAAAATAATTACTTTCCTCTTGTTTAACATATGGTATGAATTAATTTAAAAGGAATGCTCAATAAATCCAGGATTTCACAACAATGGAGTCATTGACTGACATACAAGGAATCGCATCAGCTGAGTTAGGGCCATGCAAGACACAATTTATCCGTCCCAATTAGCTGCAGTAATCTTTGACTTGTTGAAACTCGCATTAGATTACACAGTGGGCTTAGCGTACTGGGGTTAATTAAGGTACTTTCGATAAAAACCTCACCTCAAATGCTCTGAGTGGGTATAAATTGAAAAATGAGCTCAAGGGGAGTAATTACTATAACACTGACACATTCATGGAACACAAATTATATAGGTGCTTAATCTAATATGGTTATTATTTGTGTAACATGTGCAAAGGCATTTTGCCAAGCTGAGCCCTTGAGAACAACAGCTTTCCAGGCACTTAAGACTCAGAAGCTTGGTTTAATTAAGCAGAAAGGTGCTATTTTCTGTGTCACCATCCTTAACTCACTCACAAGATGTGTTTGTTGACTCAGGGATTAACATTTTTTCACATTTATATCTGTCTCTTTTTTAATTTTGCATTTGTGGTTTTAGGATTAGAACAAAAAACATCTCCAGTACCCACATTTTTTAAACCAGGGAAATTAAGGACGACCACCCAGAATAGTGTTAAAAATCTATTTTCAATCCTTCTCACGGGCACAATATGGTTCCAGTGTTGAAGCCGCATGTTTAAAGATTGAAAAAAAAACTGAAATACATCTCTTTTCTCACAAAACACTTCAAATTGTTGAGTTTTTTCCACCTTCAATCTGCACTAAATTGGCCCTTGAGGCTGCAGTAGTCCTCAGTGATTATCCCGCCATCTTTCTGTCTATACCAGAAGTTTATTTTAACTAATAAAAGGTCACAGGAATGGTTTTAATGTATCAGCCAGACTAATATCAATGGAGCCTGCTCTTATACACTTGTCAAACATGGAGACATGTGGAACTTTATGGGGGAAAAAGATCAAGCAGGAAATTTCCAGCTCCAGCCATATACAAAAGGCCACATTTAAGTGATGGCATTCATACATTTAGAACTACAGTATCAAAAAACATAAAAATGGAGATGTTTGGATGTAGTGTGGGAGAATGTGACTACACGAGTTAAAGAGTAACTCTTTTTTTGTGTATGTGTGCAAATTAAAATTTATTTCTGTGGTGACTTCACTAATTTAATTTTTTGTCTTCCAGCTCAGTAAGATGTTTTTCCTCTTCCCTGACCCTCACTTTAAGAAGAACAACACAAATGGAGGATCATTAGCCCCACTTTGTTGGCAGAGTATGCCTACACTCTCAGAGTCGGGTACGTACATACTTTTATATGTACAACTGAAATTCATTCTTCCTGGTGGAATGGAGCCAAGTACTTTTACTTAAATACACACTGGTATTTCCTTTATATGCATCTGTATAGTTCAATCCCACTACATCTCAGAGGCAAGTTTTATACCTTTTACAGTTGCGGAAAAATTATTCGACCACCCTTGTTTTCTCCAATTTCTTGTTCATTGTAATGCCTGGTACAACTAAAGGTACATTTGTTTGGACAAATATAATGACAACAACAAAAACAGCTCATAAGAGTTTAGTTTCAGAACTGATTTCTAGCCATTTTCCATGGTTTTCTTGATAATAACCAAAATCACTTAAGTTGTTACATCAATAGCTATGGCATTGTACTGCCAAAAACAGTGCTTTTAGGCATTCCATGTTTTCTTTTCTCTGTTTTAGTCGCGATACCACACAGGAGTTAATACTTGATAACCATTATTTTTGATGACTTTTGATGGCCTAATAATTTTTTCCATGACTGTGTTCTGCTACTTTTGTCTGACAGATTTAGCGACTTTTCAGATTATCTTGTCTTCATATCAGATGATGTTGAATGTTTGTGATAAACCAATGGATGAGGTGTATCTTTACAGGACTCGAGAATCCGTCCTCTGTAATTTCAATAAAGTCTTGGAAACCTTCTTGGACTGGCTAAAAATCTAAGCCACAAATCTGAAAATAAGCCTGTATTTCTGAGCTCCTGAAAAGCTGACATTTTAGAGTAACATGGTTTTCCCAAGTGGGAAAAAGATGTGGTGATCTTATAGAATATGATGCATTACTGTAGATGAAACTATGATCAGTATATAAAGTGGTTCAAATGACCTCACATTAAAAATCTACAGCAGTAACATGAATCCAAAAATAACATATACAGTATTAAACCATTATATTCAAATCAGCAATAATAGTTTGGGATTTTTCATTATAGTTTAGTTTTATTTAGTTTTGACTTTTTTTCTCTAATTCAGTTAGTTTTAATTTGTTTTTAGAGCAGATTTGCTAGTTTTTATTAGTTTTCATTTTTTTCTGAATGCTTAGTTTTAGTTTAGTTTTAATTTTGTTGTATCTTTTTTCTTCTTCGCCGTCGTATTCAAATAAATCCCAGACAGGACTCTGCTTTCTCCCAACTTTAGTCTCCATGTTTCCAGGTAGAGTGGGGACGAGAAGACGAATCTAAACGACAAGCGACAAAAAGTGACGGATCATAAAATGCTGTAGGGGGCCACTAGCTAAAATTGCTCGAGCGAAATAAATTGATTTCGTATCAATCCGTTATTGACAAAGACGCAAACGAAGGGAATTTTAGCCGTAATTTTTATACGTTTTAGTTTTGTAAGGACACAATACAGTTTCAGTTGGTTACTGTTTTTTTCTTTTAATTATAGTTTTTCTTTATTTCAGTTAACGAAAATGTTTTTTCAATTCTAGTTTTCACCATTTCATTAGTTTTCGTTAACGATAATAACCTTGATTCAAATTCCAATTAAATTGTTAATATAGCAAATTAAAATAACTATTCCACTAATATTCCTGTTCACATGCAGCTGGCCATGCCCTGTTAAGAAAATACAGTTTTTTCTGTTTTCCACCATGTCAATTCAACCTGTGTCGTTTTCTCAGTTTTTGATATTTGCTTGTGTTCTAAAACCTTGTATATCCTCTTTGATAGTATTGTGTTTGTCTTTGCCACCAGAAATGTGTATTTATTTATTATTTTTGTTACCATACATCTCTACCAGAGAGTATCTTTTTCTTAACCTCAGCTGTGGGATAGAACCTGAAAAATGCACAAGATAGATTTATTTGCCAAATGCGCTGAACACATGACCAAAGAATGCTCATAAAATCAGACTAATATCAGCATATCTCACATGTTTTACTAGAAAAATTTAGAAAAAAGCCAAATTCATGATATCTAAATGAATATGCTGTTGACATGACTCCTGTCAAATTCCTGTCATATTCAAATAATAGTGTGCACTACACAATAACTACTTTGGCTTTTGATTCATTGAGTATACTTTAATATGGCACATTTATACTTGAGTTTTGAATTCAGAGCTTCAACTCATAATAAAGTATTCTTACAGTGAGGTATTAGTACATTTATTTAAGTATCTGAATACTTCCTATACCACTGGTTAGTCCACAGTCATGTTGATAATTAGTACATTTTAATTTTAGTAAAACTGCTGCTTGTTGCACTGTATTTCACATAATATTTTGTTTTAATGTGCACTGAATATATTTTTGTGATGCAAAGATACAGATTAATTTAAGAAAAATTAAATTTGGTCAGAGGTCATATGACTGTGTTATATGTTGTTCTTTTTATAAACAAATTCCTTGCAAATATAAATTCAACAAATATTACTGTGTCTTGTTAGTGCACCTTGCATTTCTATAAACTGAACCATAGATTTTTGTAATAAAAAGATGAACAGTTATAGCTGGATATTCTAGTTTTGGGCTGTGGGTTAATACATATTTACTGCTGACTGTATAAGTAAGATTGACCAAAAATAAGATGTAATGCCTACAGTATATTCACTGTAAATAATGAGCACAGCGCAGGAGTATTATTATGGCTTACTGAGACTAGCACAGAGATATACGCAGCACCAGATACTGGCTACACATGAAATACTTTAAAAGGATATATTAATTTCTTATGTCTTACCTGGATTTGTGAGCAATACCAAAACATAAAATATTTTCATCCTCCTCCTTTAAAATAATCTACTAGTATCTAGTGTATTTTCTTATTATCTGTGGCGATGCTAAATCACTCTAGAACCCTTCATTGTAGAACCTGTTTTGTATGGCACTCAAATGTGTTCCATAAAGCATATTTACAGTATTTGACTTTTTTTCTTGCTGATGTCTGAGTGTAATGTGAAAATCTACAACTCAACTTGTTTGTTTTTCATAAATATAGTAATGTCAATAATAACATCCAATCACCATGACCCCCCCTCCCCTGAAAGCCCAACCCCTAAGACTCCTAGAAACTTAGAGAAACCTTTAATCGAGGTCCTGTAATATTAGCATCAGTGGCTTTCACCCAGATAAATCAAAGGTCATTTGACTTTAATCCCGTAGATTTACAGAATTTCTGTGCATGGAAGCCAGATTTAATCATAAGCTAAGTTTTCTCATCAAGCAGTTGCAGTGCATAGAAATCCCTAAATTCGATGAATGGGATTGAGCAAGCCACGTGGCCTGCAGCTGGTTGACGTCTGCACACACCCCACTTCACTCTGTCAGGGCAGCAGTGGGACACTTGAATAGGACGTGAGCACTGATGGAGGTGATGGACACAATGGAAGGCTTGTGTCTATATTTGACTTAATCATTTTTTCCTCTGGTGTGTGTCTTTGCATGTGCACCGAAGCATTTGTGTAAGCGTGTTTTTTTTTGTGTGTGTGCGCCTGTGAATGTAAGCCTTCAGTGCTGGCAAGCAGCCACAAGCACCAGTGGATGGAGGGGCTGTTCACTTATAGAGGCAATTTAATATCATAAATAACCCCAGTCTGTTGTATGTTCATTCCCAAACTATACAAGTGTAAACAGGTGTGTTAAAATGAACATGAAGTCCTCTGTGAAAGAAATCCCATACGTGCTAACATGCATGGAAATCTGTGTCAGGGCTTTTCTGAGAAAACCCACTTCTAGTAAAGCTATCTGTGCAGCCTCCAAAGTAAACTACATTAACACAGGTGATTAACCTCTGTGTTGTCCGTAGGTTATTTTTATGGTCTTAGTCAGGATCATTGCTCTCCAGAGGTGATGAAACCACAAAAAAGCTGAAAAGACAAGATTCAAAAGACATTTGAAAAGTGAATCTATTTTTTTGACTGATAAGTGGCTTTTTTCCCCTTTTTTTTGCTAACTTGTCTCTGCCTGTTTGTTCGATCCTGACAGGGTTTGGTTTATACCAACACAGATGTGGAAGAGGTCCATCTCTGGATGGTGAAGCACTTCACTGAACATCCACTATTTACACGTGTCACTGATCAGGAACTGGTATGTGGACGTGGAGGTCTGTCTTGTCTTTATTTGTAGGTCATGACACCCACACTTTGTTGTCTGTCTGCTTTTTGGAGAAGAATAGGTCAAGCTCAATGGAATGTGTTTGACCTAAAAAGAATTGTTCAATATTTGGGGTAAAAAAGCTACACTGTATGGAATGATAACCTACAGCTGATTAACCTTAACCTTTGGCCAGTGTTAAGGTCAATACAAGGGGATTACTGGACTTCCACCTTAGGTGAAGTGATGTCAAACTGTGTCAGTCAGAATATGATTCCTCTTATTCACAGAAACAAACAACAACAACCATAGACAGATATATTTTACATAACCATAAATCAGGTTCAGTTTATATTAATATGACTCAAAAATGTACTAATTTACACATTTACATGTTCAGCTGTCACAGAATAACATCACATGGTGTTGTCTTTAAGAGTACATTGGTGTTGTTTTAGCTCTATTTTTGGCCTCTACCAACTCATTAAAATACTGGATGGAGCTCTTAATCTGAATGCACCACTGTATCAACCTGCCAATTGCTGTGTGGGTACACTTTTAATTTTTTGGTGAACATAATTAGATGCATATTATTTGGATGTTCTTTCTGTCCTTTTTGTAACTATTTTGTTTAATCATCTTTTTGCAGGATGGTGATGTCATTGTGAGCCGTTTAGGCACCTGTACAGAGGAGGGAAAGAAGGTGCAGAGAAATGGAGGAAAAAATTTCCTTGCAGTTTTCCGGAGGATTGAAGATCCAAACTTTGGACAAGAGAACTAATCTTCAACGTAATCTGATCAGGGTGGAGGTGCATCAACAAACACAATGGACGTAGATGCACATAAACATTTTTTCCCTCATTATTCTAAGGTTTTGTAGATATTTTGTACATTTTATATATTTCATTTTTGGCTTACAGAAGACAGTGTAAACATCTAGAATCAACTTGATGTGGTTTATCTATTTTTATTATGATTTTATCCTCTTTAATTTCATTTGCCAAAAATGATCATTTTTTCCTGTATGGCTGTTAAGTATTTTATTAAAAATTCTTTGATGTAAAAAAAAAAAAATAATAATAATAATAATAATAATTCCTAAAGTGACAATGTCTAGACAATAATGATGTGTCTCAATCATCTATTCTGACCCTCCTCCAGTGGGAGGTGGTGTGTTTACCTGCAAATACCCTGTTTACTGTCTATATTTTCTCTTTCCCTAGTGTTTCACTGTATTTCAGGATATTCAACCGTTGGGCTGTGGGTTTGGACCTACAGTGGATATAAAAAGTCTACACATCCCTGTTCAAATGCTAGGTTTTTGTGTTGTAAAATAATGAGACCAAGATATATAATTTCAAATCTTTCTCCGCCATTAATCTGATCTATAACCTGTACAACTGAATTGAAAAACAAACTGAAATATCTTTTAAGGGGAAAAATAAAAAAATTTAGAATAATCTGGTTGCATGAATATGCACACCCTTAAACTAATACTTTGTTGCAGCACCTTTGGCTTTTATTACAGCGCCCAGTCTTTTTCGGTAGGAGTCTATCACTGTAGTATATCTTGGTGTGGCAATATTTGTCCACTCTTTGCAAAAACGTGCCAAATCTGTCAGACCGCGAGGGCATCTCCTGTGCACAGCCCTCTTCAGATCACCCCACAGATGTTTGATCGGATTCAGGTCTGGACTCTGGCGGGGCCATTCCAAAACCTTGATCTTCTGGTGAAGTCATTCTTTGGTTGATTTTGATGTGGGCTTTGGATCACTGTTGTGCTAAAAGATGAACTTCCTCTTCATCTTCAGCTTTCTGGCAGAAGCCTGAAGGTTTTGTGCCAACACTGACTGGTATTTGGAACTGTTCAGAATTCCCCTCCACCTTGTCTAAGGCCCCAGTTCCAGCTGAAGAAAAACAGACCTAAAGCATGATGCTGCCACCACCATGCTTCACTATAGGGATGGTGTTCTTTTGGTGATGAGCAGTGTTGTTTGTGCCAAATATACCTTTTAGAATTATGGCCAAAAAATTCAACCTTGGTTTCATCCGACCCCAACACATTTTCCCACATAGGTTTGGGAGATTTAAAATGTGTTTTTAAAAAATTTAGCTGGGCTTGGGTGGTTTTCTTCACAACATAAGGCTTTGGTCTTGCCACCCTACCCCATAGCCCAGACATGTTAGATCGTTGTCATACGTACTACATCGAAAGCATTTGCTAGAAATTCCTGCATCTCCTTCAATGTTGCCGTTGGCCTCTTGACAGCCTCCCTGACCAGTTTTCTTCTAATCTTTTAATCAGTTTTGGAGGGATGTCCAGTTCTTGATAATGTAACTGTTGTGCCCTATTTTCTCAACTTGATGACTGTCTTCAAAATGTTCTATGGCATATTTAATACCTTGGAAATTCTTTTGTACCCTTCTCCTGACTGATACCTGTGAACAATGAAACCCCACTGATGCTTTGGAAGCTCTCTGCAGACCATGGCTTATGCTGTAAGATGTGACAGGAAAAGCCTACTAGAATAGTCCAACTTTATTTGGGGTTAATCAGGGGTACTTAAAATGGTGGCAGGTGTGTGCCGACTACCATTTAACATGTGTTTGAATGTGATTGGTCAATTCTGAACACAGCCACATCCCCAGTTATAAGCGGGTGTTCACACTTGTGCAACCACATTATCTCAGTTGTTTATTTTTACTTCCCCTCCCTAAAGGTTTTCAGTTTATTTTTCAATTGAGTTGTAGAGGTTAAGGGTCACATGAATGGTGGAAAATGTTTTGAAATGATTTATCTTGGTCTCGTTTTTCGTCAGAAAAAACAAGCATTTTAACAAAGGTATGTAGACTTTTTAAATCCACTATACAGTGTGATGCAGCTCTGTCTGAGACAAAACTCTGGGCAAACTGTGTGCTTTGGTTGGATTCCCCTACAGTTCTGCATTCATGTAGGGATGTTTCTTTTTAATTTAGCGCATAACAATTGCAAAACAATTATAATTTATTCACTTTTTCTAGCTAAAGATGATGGTCTATCCTCTGTTGGACCACTATTTTCTGTCCGTCATTCATTGAGGAGAAAGGAGTCAAAGGTTGAAAATTTCTGTTTATCTTTAATGGTAAATGAACAGATTGGAAACTGATGACCTGGGAATGAAAAGGTGATATTCTGTATCCTTTCTGGACATTTATCTCTGGGTGTTTCATACAAAGTAGATTTATTTAAATTGCAGGATATTTGTATTGAGAAAAACCAAGATTCCGGTTTTTATTGGGATTTAGGTTTTACTAATCTCAGTTATCCAGTCAGCTCCTCAAAACTTTCCGTAAAGTAAAAGACTTTGATGGTGCCTTCTTTGTGGTTTTCCTTCAAACCTCATTACATTCAACTTACATTTTTCTATCAAGCTAATTCAGTCTCATCCTCGAGTGATTTAATGCTGCAGCTTGTTTATGATGCACACAGGTACAATTCAAAGAGATAATTATCTATATAAATGTTTTTTTAGAACTTATTACCAATAATCAAAACCACTGAGTAATTAATTTCTCTTTCAGTAAATGTTGATTCATTGCACAATACAAACTTATTAATTTAAATGGTACAACCCAATAAATCTCAATGAAAACTCATTGTATTCACTATATTGTCTTTGTGAAGTTCCAGTCAAAAGAAACTGAAAGAGAAATGACAACCTTTTGTGTTCAATTCATAATTTTAGTTGTGCAAATATACCTTTTAGAATTATGGCCAAAAAATTCATCCTTGGTTTCATCCGACCCCAACACATTTTCCCACATAGGTTTGGGAGATTTAAAATGTGTTTTTAAAAAATTTAGCTGGGCTTGGGTGGTTTTTTTTCACAACATAAGGCTTTGGTCTTGCCACCCTACCCCATAGCCCAGACATGTTAGATCGTTGTCATACGTACTACATCGAAAGCATTTGCTAGAAATTCCTGCATCTCCTTCAGTGTTGCCGTTGGCCTCTTGACAGCCTCCCTGACCAGTTTTCTTCTAATCTTTTAATCAGTTTTGGAGGGATGTCCAGTTCTTGATAATGTAACTGTTGTGCCCTATTTTCTCAACTTGATGACTGTCTTCAAAATGTTCCATGGCATATTTAATACCTTGGAAATTCTTTTGTACCCTTCTCCTGACTGATACCTGTGAACAATGAAACCCCACTGATGCTTTGGAAGCTCTCTGCGGACCATGGCTTATGCTGTAAGATGTGACAGGAAAAGCCTACTAGAATAGTCCAACTTTATTTGGGGTTAATCAGGGGTACTTAAAATGGTGGCAGGTGTGTGCTGACTACCATTTAACATGTGTTTGAATGTGATTGGTCAATTCTGAACACAGCCACATCCCCAGTTATAAGCGGGTGTTCACACTTGTGCAACCACATTATCTCAGTTGTTTATTTTTACTTCCCCTCCCTAAAGGTTTTCAGTTTATTTTTCAATTGAGTTGTAGAGGTTAAGGGTCACATGAATGGTGGAAAATGTTTTGAAATGATTTATCTTGGTCTCGTTTTTCGTCAGAAAAAACAAGCATTTTAACAAAGGTATGTAGACTTTTTAAATCCACTATACAGTGTGATGCAGCTCTGTCTGAGACAAAACTCTGGGCAAACTGTGTGCTTTGGTTGGATTCCCCTACAGTTCTGCATTCATGTAGGGATGTTTCTTTTTAATTTAGCGCATAACAATTGCAAAACAATTAGATAATTTATTCACTTTTTTCTAGCTAAAGATGGTGGTCTATCCTCTGTTGGACCACTATTTTCTGTCCGTCATTCATTGAGGAGAAAGGAGTCAAAGGTTGAAAATTTCTGTTTATCTTTAATGGTAAATGAACAGATTGGAAACTGATGACCTGGGAATGAAAAGGTGATATTCTGTATCCTTTCTGGACATTTATCTCTGGGTGTTTCATACAAAGTAGATTTATTTAAATTGCAGGATATTTGTATTGAAAAAACCAAGATTCCGGTTTTTATTGGGAATTTAGGTTTTACTAATCTCAGTTATCCAGTCAGCTCCTCAAAACTTTCCGTAAAGCAAAGACTTTGATGGTGCCTTCTTTGTGGTTTTCCTTCAAACCTCATTACATTCAACTTACATTTTTCTATCAAGCTAAGTCAGTCTCATCCTCGAGTGATTTAATGCTGCAGCTTGTTTATGATGCACACAGGTACAATTCAAAGAGATAATTATCTATGTAAATGTTTTTTTAGAACTTATTACCAATAATCAAAACCACTGAGTAATTAATTTCTCTTTCAGTAAATGTTGATTCATTGCACAATACAACTTATTAATTTAAATGGTACAACCCAATAAATCTCAATGAAAACTCATTGTATTCACTATATTGTCTTTGTGAAGTTCCAGTCAAAAGAAACTGAAAGAGAAATGACAACCTTTTGTGTTCAATTCATAATTTTAGTTGTGCATTATAGGCTGATATTTTTATCTGTCTGGGACACAGGGTTCAGGGCAGGTTTTAAGCCTCTACTTTCCTCCAGGGTGGTGATTAAAACAGGATGGTACATGCCTCTAAGAGACACTGACACTGGAAAAATTTTCATGATTGAAGCAACCATGAAGTAATATTAGAAAAATATATCCTTCTTGTTCACTCATTCTGATATTTTGACATTGACTGGGTTCCTTTCTATCCGTGTTAAGGTCTTATTTCTCTCTGTCTCATTGTTTTAGACTTCTAGTTACATTTTGTCAATAACATGCACATGTGGATCACTAATTGACAAACCTTTTTATATTGCAAGTAAAGATAATTTCGTTAGCTAAAAATTTCCTTTTCAGTGTCCACGTACTTGGTGCTATGGTGGTTTCCAGAAACATGTTGCAATTGTCCATAAAAACACAAGCATAAATTCCTCAGACTCAACAAATATGTCAACTTTATGTTCAGGTTTTAACTTAAAAAGTCACTTCTAAGCTACAATTTTGGATTTCCTTAAGTCCACATGTGCTTAATACATCATGTAATACAGGATGTGCATGCAGCTTTTTTATGACGTGAAAATGTTAAGCAGTCTGCTTTTCTGTTCTCACATATGCCATGTGGCAACAAAGCAATTTAACATCTTAGCACCATCAGATCATCAAACAAGAGTGTAATTAAATGTGCTGCAGGGGAATCGGTGAAAAGGAAACTTAATTATTTTCACTTGGCGGTGCAAGTACAGCGATGGGGTTGCTGTCTTTGCTTCATAAACAAAGAATTTGTTACATCTTTGCTTCAGAATGTTATTAGGGTCAAAGGTTAATCCCATCTGGGCATGTTTACAGAGGCAGCTGTCCATTGTTGTTGCTCAAACATAATCTAAACACCCACCCCCAAACCATTTCACCATTTTAATTATAACACGAGTTCAAAGTATAGCTTGTGATTCTAATGGCAGTTCTTTTTTCTCTGCTGTCAGTAACTCGACTCATTTTGGTTTCAATTCGACTCCTTTTCCTGGAGCTGCCGTCCCTCCAGTCTCTACACAGTTACACTACTTCATCTGAGTTTTCATCCTCCCAGACTTGTACGAAGTCTTTGAACCCATCAACCACCAGACTCCAACACGAACCGACAAAGATTCTCTGGTTTTGTCTAGATGTCCAGCTGAACTCATCATTTACAATAAAAATGTCTCCAAACTGTCTGCGCTCCTTTCTCTATATTAGATCTACTGGCTCCATAATCACATCATGCAGCATTTCTGACTTTCTGTCAAGTCCCTCAGCTCTTCCTCTGTTTCCCTTCCTGGTATCCGGGTTAAAGTGAGAGTCTCTGTCTCTTATCTGACAACTCTGCAGGATGTCTGTTCACAACCTCACACCAAACTGAGCTGCTGCACTTTCACAGACTTATTTCTGTCAGAACAGTACAGATTGAGCACCAAATCCTCCGCCTTTCTTGGTTTTCATGTCTGGACTTAAGTGTGTGCTGACTCACCTTCATCTCTTGTCCACATCATGGCTCTTACTGTTGAGATAAAAGAAAAACATCCCTGTTTTCCTAAATTGAAATCTCAAAAAATAGATAGGAATCATTGTTGGTTTGTTAATTCTCATTCCCCATCATTTCAGGCTGTTAGACACCAATCACTGCTTGCCCAACACATCATCATTATGGTAAAACTAACCTGTCTCAACATGGTCTTAACGTGGCTCACATTCCATATTTCATATTATAATACACTATCATCCTAACAATCCAACACTTGGTGAATTCTGCTTCACAATAATAGGAAGAGTCATCGAAGGACTGAAAAGCAATGTTATCCATTATGTTATCCATTCTGATAACTTTTTGACACCTACTTAAAATTTGACCACTCCTTGTTTTCTTCAATTTCTTGTTCATTTTAATGCCTGGTACAACTAAAGGCACATTTGTTTGGACAAATATAATGACAACAACAAAAATAGCTCATAAGAGTTTAATTTAAGAGCTAATATCTAGCCATTTTCCATGTTTTCTTGAGAATAACCAAAATCACTTCAGTTCTTATATCAATAGCTATGGCATTGCACTGACAAAAAACAGTGCTTTAGGGATTCCATGTTTTCTTTTCTGTCTGTTTTAGTCACATGATATACACAGGAGTTAGTACGTGATTGCATAACCATTGTTTTGGATGACTTTTGATGGTCTAATAATTTTTTTTCCATGACTGTAAATGAGAATTCACCCCAAAAAATCCCTAATGCACTTTTACTACTACTACTACATACAAAAGGACTTCAAAACACAAAAATAATCATTCTTCCATCAAAAGCCCAACGTGACCCTTTCAAAAACTAAAAACTAATGTCATGTAAATTACGGTTATTATTACTGCTGTACTAAGTACAGTGGCTGTCCCTCTTGCTAGTTTTCACCACCTCTTACCAGTGATAAATAACAGGAAATGGGTTCTATTCAGACCTTTCAAGGTGAACTTATAAACCACAGTGATTATCCTGGTGTTGAGAGCAGCTGCATCTCAGACTTATTAACTGTTTACACATGTAACTCCTGACATCATCCATATTATTTAAGTCCACTCACATCAGATTACTACACAGTGACACAGTGTCATATTGTGGTATTGTACTTCATTCTGGCTGAATCTGTACTTTATCCATTTAAAAGTGGTTTGAGTTTGTTGAGCTCTGTGTTTGAGGTGTGATTGTGTCTTTGCAATGATTCATTGACTGCTCTTTGATTTCAAGATGTCAATCCATGTTTTGTTTTTGGGGTTTTTTTTGTATAACATTTTGGTCCAGGATCAGATTTGTTCAAAAAATATCTCCTATGAATATTGAAAGTCAGAAATTATCCTCATGTATTTAGGTATCCCCAGAGTTTTTTATTTGGTGTCACTATCACATAGCAAGATTTGTACCAAAAAAATCTGCTCATTCTTAATTCCTGAGTGAATTATATCACTCCACAGAATCCTAGATGGTGATAAACTGTCAAAAAAGAAGACAGTAAAAAAGTCTTGCTTCAAGGAGTGAGTATTGTTTTTCCTAAAAGAATATCTAAGCTTATCAGGCATGTCTAATTTTAACAAAATATGTCCAACTTAGACATTTAAACTAATGCTGAGTTACATTTAACCAGAAAAACAATGGCCATGCATGTCCCTGCAGAGACAGAGCACTCAGAATTGGTTTCCTCAATTTAAGAGCTAGACAACTTGCACCGCCTCTCACTGTAGGAATATTAAAGAATTCAAATAACTGTAATTTTGATGCTTGTAATTAGCGCAACTTGCTTCAATTCTGGCATTTTTCTTTTCGAACATATGGTCTCTAAGTGGCTTGAAATTTATATTTTTAAGAAATTTAGACAAATTTAGTCACTGGTAATTTTTTTTTTGCTTTGAAGTCAACAATTTCTGCCTTGTACATTTTATAGGTTATTAAAAGAGAACAAATTACATTAAAAAGCAGATGAAAGTAATCTCCAGGATGACAATGTCTACATTCATAGGGTATGAGGACTCGCTGTTTGATGGAAATTATATGAATCATATGAGGTGACCTTCACAGTCACCAGATCTCAACCCAACTGTAAAAGCCTATGGGACAAAACACCAAATGAGGGGATGTGTGTTGGAAGAATTGTGTTCCACCTCCATTCCTCCATAAAGATGTTTATATGTGTGTATAATCTGTGTGTATATAAAGACCTGTGTATACATTAAGGTCTGGAAACAAATTAAGGGACCACTCCAAATTTCCAGACCTGAACCCCTTTGAAAACCCCCTGGAACATGATCAGAAGGAGGACGGATGATCACAACTCAGGCAACAAGGCTGAGCTGTGGATTTTTGCACCAGGAATGGCACCAAGTACCAGCAGCAATGTGAAAGACTGCTGGAGAGCATGTCCAGAGGGCACGACTTAAGTTGCATCACTAGTATTGTGTTGATTTTCTTTTCAGGATATAAGGTCTAACCCTGCATTGTGCAACTCTGTTATTTTGATGAGTGGTTATTTTCTGCAAATTAATGTTCAAGATAATAATATTAATATTTGGAATTTGAGAGAAATGTTGACAGTTGTCAGGTTATTCTAGGATAAACAAAAGATCAGTGCATAATAAAACCAGTAATGTTTTTTTTTTTTTTTTTTTTTTTGTAGAGCTGTACACGTACTGTATACGTACAGTACTGTGCAAACGTCCTAGGCCAACTGTATATGTATATGTACATGTGTATGTATATGTATATGCATATGCACTGTATATGTATATGTGTATGTATATGCATATGCACTGTATATGTATATGTATATGTATATGTATAGGTGAAACAGTAGGTGAAAGCCCATCAAGTCACTCCCTCACTACCAGGCATTCCCTCATTTCACCAAAATGTTTCACTGTGAGGAAGAAGACACTTGGCTGAATGCAATGATCTAAATTTTCTATAGGTTTAGTATAAATTATGTTAATGACAGCAATGCAAAACAGTGACTGTTTCTGGATTTGATCACTAATGGCTGCTCTGGTTTATTACATGGTTTGGAATAGTTGGATGAAACTCCTGTCACTGAGGTTCACAGTATAAACTCTACAAATCACAGGGCTATAGCAGTCACATCACATTAAAAAGGACAAGTGTGGCTACATTTGTGGTAAATTTGGTGTTCTGGTTGTAACTACCAGGTACTAACAATAGCAGTTTTAGTAGAAAAGTTTAAAAGTTTTCTAAAAGCCTCTCTCCACTGGTGATTATGTCATGGATTTTAGTCTTAAGATTTTGTGCAAAAACAGGAAAAACCATAAAACTTAAACTATTGAGATACCAGTTGAGCTCAGTGAAGTCTGAATTCTTGTAAAACATTTAACATTTCAATCATGTTTGTACATTAAAGTGGTGTGGTGTGATGTGGTTTTGAAGAAGAGCTACATTTGATCATTTTCATGATGTTTTACATTGGAAATGAAAGGGAATTTTTTTCCAGGCGTCTGCTATTTTTGTGGCCATCGCTATACTTGCGTCACAATTTTTGATAAGTGACTTGCTGGTGTTTTCTCTAAAAGAATGTGGAGAATATTAACATGTGTCTAACTTTGTGCACATCAGCCTCACAACAAAACATAAATATATATATGAGTTCAACGAGGAAAACAAATGTATCAGGGTTTTAAGTATCAGGGTTTTAAGTATTAATCAGGGTTTTAAGTATTAAGGTCAACTGGTTCTGTATGTACCAGTTTAATTATAGCTGCAGAATGTAAACAAGGCTTGCAGTAAAAATGCAATTGTACAACATGTTTAAAGTGTTGGAACAAATGTAGAAGGCTGAACCCGCCAACATGTGAAATTGTGCTATCGAACTAAAACCTTTAAAGACTGATCCATATATCACACGTTTCCTCTTATTTTTCTGCCCACAATTATGACAGTTCAATTTATTCATCATTAAACTGATAAACACAGTACTTGTGTGTTTTATATAGTCCAGTTCATTACCTGTCACACACTGTGTCCTCAGTGGCAGGAACGTGTGCTTCCACTGAGGACACACATCATGTACAGGCTGAATAAGAAAAAAAAAAAGAAAAAAAAAACTTCTCTCATACGGAGTCCAGATGTGCTCCCAAATCGACAGATGCCCTTTCAGCACATTAAACACCAACTTTTATTAAAAAAAAAAAAAAAAAAAAAAACCTGCACAATCTAAATCGTTTCTGCATGTATGGCAATTGAAGTCATTATTCATTAATATACTGCTTTTACTCTTCATTAAATCATCCTCATCTCACTTGCAGCTTATTGTAAAGCTTCCAATTTTGTGTGATTGTAAAAACAAAATCATCATGAACACAATGCAATCGATGAATACTCAATAATGATCTTTTTTTATGAGTTAATCAGGTTCGATATGAATAAAAGTTTTTACCAAACTATTATTTCCCCTGAAACTACTGATGACTTTGAGCCAGCTTCACCTCACACAGAACCAGGTTAATCTTTGACTGATGTGTATGGTTGACCACGAATCAAACACAGTCATTCACACTCAACATTTAAAGCAATGGGGGGGGGGGGGGGGTCTTCTGAGTAGACCCCATCACCATAAATACACCACCCTCATCAGCCTGCTGAGTGAGGACAACCACGAGACACATAGTCACTAATTCATAGGCACCTCCGATCACACGCCTACACATACTGTAAGTGTGTGTATATATACAAAGACACTGTGATACCACCCAGATCGGCAGACTACAGCCATGAACTTTAACACACTAGTCTGGGAGAGCAGCAGCCTCCCTTCTGGGCAGCGGGCCAGTACAGTAAGGGGAAATACCTCTCAGGCTATCCCCGCAACGCTCTATAGCATGATCTACAACTGGGCCAGATCAGTTTGAACCACACGACAGCACAAAGAGACCATTCTTTCACAGGATTTGTTATTATATTTTTTCATAATCAATATTAATCCCCCATTTCTCAGGAAAGGCCAGATTAATTAAATATGTCTGGTTTGAGGAGAACTTAATTTGCGTCTGCTTCTTGTGTGGTCTTAAAATACCAGCTGCCAAACAAGATTGAAGACGAGCACCTGAGCCTTTGAGCAAGGCAAAATGTGAAACCCAAGAATGTTAGAAGAGAAGTGCATTTGTTTGTATTTACTGAGCATCCTGCGGTGTTTGTAAAGGTATTAGATTTAATAAAGTTGTTTATGTGTTCATGTCATTTTCAGAGGTCACTGTTTATCTCTACTCTTACAGATAGCGATGCATGTTCGATTTGGAAGGTCTTGTGCAGAGACCCAGTGCTACTTTTGTAGTTGTTCCCAAATCCATTTTCTTTCTTTCTATTTAACCTTTTTTAAATAATATATCACCATTTACCATTGTATTATCCTCCGTATTTTTCACTTTTTCAATGAAAATCAGGTATTTCCGATATTTAATTAGCTAATAATGTACTTTAATCACCATTCTGATATTACATCAAAAACAGACAAAACTGAAGAAAAAGGGACTTTTCCAGTAAAATATATCATTAACTGAATGTAAAAATAAGCGTCTCCAACAACTGTCATTTAACGAAGTACAGGGGTTTTACTGGTGAATCAGTGTTGTAGAAGATGACAACGTTTCCACATTCACTACGGAGCCTCTGAATGTCCAAATGGGTCCTATCTGATGGACATGAAAAGATGACAAACTGCATTTTACACCAATTATTTACATGTATTGATAGGATTAGTGGATCAACAGGTATTAAACAGTTTAAATCAGTAGATGGTTTGAGTCGCCAGTGGCTGTTTGGGTCTTTATGGGTTAAGTAGAAATTTTGGTTATCTGTACTTTACTGATGTAATTATTTATCAGCTGACTTTTTACTTCTACTCCTTACATTTTCACGCTATTATCTACACTTTCTACACCTTACATTTTAAAAATAGCCTCGTTACTCCCATTTCATTCCAGCTTGTTTTCATTCCGGCTTGTCATCATTCAAATTTAAAAAAAAAACTGTCCAGATAAATCGTGCCATCCAGATAGAGTGAATTTGATTGTGATTGAATGAGAAGGATAAACATATACTATCCATCACACTTGACATTTTGCACCATTCCAGTACTTATATTCAACTGGTCATCATATCTTCCGCTCCATGAAATACATGTTAATGCTCAATAGTGCACGTATATGGTTCTTTAATACATTTGCATTGGACTAAAATGCATTTATTTTCAATGGACATACATGCGGCTGAAACAGGTAGCCTAGTGCATCTCAAATGTTTCAACATTAACATTTTAATATGACATTATAGTCATTATGGCCGTCAGAAAAATGTTTTTTGGAGAGGTGGGGTAGTGCACTATAGGCCCCTGTGGCACCACCTAAGCTTTTGTCCTAATGACATTTTTTTCTCCTTACATTTACTTTTATTCTTTTTTTAAATAATCTTTTTATTAGGACACATTTTCAGTATACATATCCTCTCAGCAGAAGTATAAGCATGTACAATTTTCAAGTTTTCCAAAAAAACAACAAACAAAAACTTAAACTTAAAAAAAAGGAGAAAAATAGTACCCCACCACCCACATTGGTCCACATTCACTTAATTACGAGTGTTATATACTTTTATACTTTAAGTAGTTTTAAAACCAGTACTTTTACACTTGTACTTGAGTAAAAAACTTGAGTTGATACTGCAACCTCTGCAGAAGTCTTTTTAAACCCTAGTATCTATATTTATATCTGAATGATGAATGGGAATACTTTTGACACCTCTGGTCTCGTGTCATGTCTAATGTGTAAGTGCACGGTTTTGAGAGTGGTTTGATCTTTGCTCTGTGTTTCATTGTCATCTTCAAAACTCAGCATCATAGTTAGCTTTGTGGTTTCTAAAACAGAAGTCTGTTACACATGTTCAGGTCAAGTACTGTCAATAATGAGGTCAGATATGTAAGTGTTACTGTATCTCTTGAAGTGGGAGTCTTAGATATGGCCTTTTCACCTGCAGGTTTCATTCAGCACAGTCAGAGCTGTTATCAGGTGCTCCCATCGATTTAGCATATATGATCAGCATTATGCAACCTAATCTAACTTTGTTGTGTCGCACGTTTACAGTTGCTGTTCATCTAGTTTTTACTATTATTATCTTCACTTTGCTGCATTTGTACTATTTGACTAATATTAAATGGTTTTGATAAAAACATATATTTGCATAGCATGTAGGGTGACCAAATGAGTCAAATGTGGGATAAATATTTTGTGAGACATGGCAGTGTTGAGAGGTTGTAACGATATAATAGCAGTATAGAGAAGTAGAGTAATAATGTCTGAAAAGAAATGAACACACTGTAGACTATACATGATAAGCATTAGTTATTCACCAAAGGAAGAACTTAACTAGTTGTGTTTTACTCAAATGCAGCTTTTCCATCTCATAAATAAAGCATGTAAGAACACTAAAATGTGTGGTTCTTATGCTCTTATTTGATAAAGTATTTACATGTAACTGTTTTAATGCACATTATTGTCACAAACTGTCCAAGAGTTTGAGGGAGTACTATGTGAGCGTGAAGTTTCAGATGTTTACCAGTGTTTTAAAGGACAGGGTTAACACCAGCTTCAGGCTTTTGGACGAAGTGAGTGAGACTCTGGGTCAAAGACCTCTGGTTTCATGTATGAGCTCTTCAGTTATCACATCATGAAAGTTATTGTAGATAATATCACATTGACCAGACAAAGCGTGAAAATTCACTTGGAATTGACCTTATGTCACAATAACTTGATTTTTCTATTATATTCAATTAAGATAAAAATGAATAAACCACTCGAGGTAACTTTTTTTTTTTTTTCCAGCCTTAGTCCAGGCTTCTTCACTCAAATATATAATTGTTACCATTCATATGCACCTACTGCTTAGCACCAGACAAGGCAGAAACATGTTTTAATTCACATTTACTTCAGGTGATTTTCTAAAAATCTGTGATGACTTTGGACAAAACCTGTCTAGTATCACATAGTCTCTTCAAAAGTAAAATGTGAGACATTGTCCCCGTACATGGAACATAGGGACAAAGGATAAAAAAGCTGTGCAGTCCCTCACAAAGTAGGACACCTGGTCACCCAAACAGTATTTGCATTATATCTCCAAAATATCAAAATACTAAAACAAGTCTGTTTTGACCTCAGTCAGGTTTTGATTACCAAGCTTAAGGGGTATGCAAATCATCTCCACCCATAATGGAATACATTCTCTTTCTTTTTATTTGAAGAAATTAAACACAATCACCAAATTTAAGGATGCGTGATTCCACATGAAAGCTAAATGTGCAACAACAGAAGAATGTATGACGTCTTCATAAATATCTCTACAAATTTGAAGCACTTTGCTGTGTTTTCCCCTTGTTCATCATTTCCATGTTAATCTTTAATTAGATTAAAAAAGTTCATGACATTTTTACTTAATGACACTTTATTATTGGATTTTATTACATCCACTCTACAGATGTTCTAGAAAGTCACAATCAGTATGAATCTACAGCCCTCGTCCAGATGAACCAAACCTAATTCATATGTATCCCGTCAGAAGTGACAAGATACATGTGATCCTGAAAGTAAATCCAGTTCTCTAGTGATGCTGTACTTCTATGCAGTGCTTTTATGCTACTTTATACTCCTTCACCATGTCATTTTGGAGGCAAATGTTTTACTTTTTACAGAAATTGTTCCAAATTTTCATCCCTGTCCTGTGAAAATCATTACAAATGAAAGATTAAGTGGAAATTCACATCCTTCTTAAGCTTAAAAAATACCTTGGATTCATTGGAAAATGTATGAAAACCTACACTACTATGCAAAAGTTTAGGCGGCCTTCAGATTTGTTATTTTTGCAGCATTTAAATGAACATGCATATTTATTTCTCAGTCTCTTTGTTTCAGATACAACAAGAAAATACAGGAAATATGTGCACAACCTTAAAAGACACACAAAACACAGAACTAAATAGGTTCTAAAGGTTAATGTTAGTATTTAGTGTGACCCCTGACCCCGTGTCAACAAGCAGCAAAAACTGTTCGAAACATCTGGCATGTGTTGAATGAAACCTGGAATAAAAAATCAGAAAATGAATGCTAAAAATACTAACTCTAACCTTTAGAATCCATTTAGTTCCATTTTTTATATGTCTTTTAAGGCTGCGTACATATTTCCTGCATTTTCTTGTTGTACCTGAAGAAAAGACACTGAGAAATAAATATGCATGTTCATTTCAATGCTGCAAAAACAACAAATATAAAGGCCAACTAAAACGTTTGTACAGTACTGTTAGTATGGGGCTGTTTTCTGAGTCTGTAAAGCCGACAGTTTAGGTTTACATGGATCTCACAGAACAACAACACTACAAACATATGACCACAGGAGAGCTGCCTCCATCATAAAGGACCCCACCCAACCCCAGCACAGACTGCTCACTCTTCTACCCTCAGACTGGAGGTACAGAAGTGTCAAATGCACAAATTCAAGACTAAGGAACTCTTTCTTTCCTACTGCCATCAGGCTCCTAAACAACTAACAGGAGTTTACAACCACAGGCACCATTGTTTGCACCACCTGATGTAACTGTACTGTTTACAGCTGCAGTTTGCGCCATTATTTACATTTGCACTGTGTATTTTTTCACGTTACCCTTTTCTTAAAAATTGCTTTTTGTACTACTTTATCAATCTTTTTTTATGTATTTATACTTGTTTTTAAAGCAAGAATGTTATTGTACAGAGAGTCGTGGATCTTTGAATATTATCATCTTACTTAATGTGACACAAAACTACATCTATAGCAGTAAAATTAATCCAAAAACGTCCAATCCAAAAACAATGTTGCAATTCTTTCCATACTTTTCATTTTATTTACTTACTCAATGGTCTTGGTGCTGGCTGTCACATAGGGCTTGGACCAGGGAACACCACTGCTGTCTGTCCTGGGCCCAGAGCTGTTTTTCCCCCCAGGTCCATCCTTCCTCTTTCATCTCTTATTCAACTGATCTTCTCCAAGTTTCTTTTGGTCTGCCTCCTCTCCTCTTTCCAGGTGGTGTCCATCTCATTAGAACCCTCAAGATCCAGTTTCCTCCTATTCACATGTCCAATCCATTGCCATCCCATCCTCTTGATTTTAACTGATAGTGGTGCTGAGTCAGTCTTCTGGTAAAGTCCTTTGCGATAGCTGTTGGCCAGAAGATTCCCAGTATTCGTCTGAGGCATATAGTTTGTAACACGTCTAGCTTTTGTCGTAGTGTTTGGATTGCTTTCCAGGATGCTGCACAATATAGAAGGACTCCTAGAACATTGCTCTTGAAGGTCCTTATTTTGGTGATATCTTTTTTAATAATGCAAACGCCCCTCTAGCTTTTATAATCTTGGATTGTATATCTTTTCCTGATTCTCCATCTTGGGTGATTATGTTGCCTAGGTAAGGGAATTCTTTGACCTCTTCAACAGTATTGTTATTGATGGTGACTAGTTCTTTTGACCTAGCATTAATCTTTAAGTCTTTTGTTTTGTCCATATTGATGTTCAGACCAATCTTTTTACCTGCTGTTTCCATGTCATTAGTCTTGCTTTGGATGTCTTCATATCCATGTGATAGGAGTGTTATATCATCAGCAAAGTCTAGATCTTCTAGAGTCTCAGTGAAAGTCCAACTTATGCCTCCTTTGTCATTCCTGATGGAATCTTTCATGAGCTAATCTATACAGAAGGAGAAGAGGAGTGGTGAGAGTAAGCAGCCGTGTTTAACCCCAGTCTGTATGGCAAATACTTGTATCACACTGGATCCACATGTAACTCTGGCACTAAATTCTATGAGACCTAGTTAGTAAAAGTTTTGGCACTTTTACATTAATTAATCACCTTGATTGGAAACAGCATTGTGCAACAATTTTCTCAGACACATTATTGATTTATTTATTCATAGAATGTCCTTTGCAGTGGACTTTTTTTTTTTTTTTTTTTTTTTAAGTAAAGCTGTGAAACCTTTGTCCCCTACAGAGGACAAAAATGCATTGCTGGGTCTCAGGAGGATATCATAGCTTTATGATGGAGATCAGCTTTTCAAAGATTCCATAATATCTAAAGATCCTCCACAGAGCTGGTCAGTTGATACTGTCAAATGATAATTATCCTATTGCATAATTATACACTGCTCAGCCAAAAAAAGTCCCACATGCAATATTTCACTGCACCACCTTTGGTTTTGATTACAGCAGACTTTCACTGTGACATCTTTTTTTGCTACATAATGTCACAACAAGGTTCATAATATTTTTCCATCCATAGTTGCATTAATCTGTGATTATTGATAATGGAGAATTGGATCACTGCATCAAGTCTTCATCATGTCCCAAATTAGAGTTTGGACTTCATGGTGGCTGATTCATGAGTGGAAATGATGTCTCATTCTCCCTGAACCATTCTGTCATACATATGATGATCCTGATCAATCCTGGCATTGTCCAATCTTTTTGACATTAAAGACATGAGAGGCTATGTGCTGCAGTTAGAGTTAAATAAACAGCCCAGATAAAAAAAGGAACTACCTGCATTTGACAAAGTAAATAGTTCAGATCCTTCCATTGGTAAGTACTGCAGTGGTTAATAATGTTTCAGTTGTAACAGATTATTTAACTCTAACTGATGCAGTAAGTATAGCTTCTCATGTCTTTAGATTCAATGACTGCAAAACCTTTGCTTGTAGTGGAATATTTTCAATAAAGTAAAGGACACATCTTACGTTACGGCATTCTTGATGAGCTAAAAAGCTGTCTCATCATGACAACATGTCACAGAGTACCAGACCTAAATCTTATAAATCTTCCTAAATAAATTACAGACAATAAGTCATTTCTAGGATTTCAGGCGCCCACATATACATATGTCTTTCTCCTTTAGGGTGCACACATTTATATGTGTAGCATTTGGCTGACATACAACTATAACTTATAATTTTAAATGCTCATGGTCTGGTATATGGTGGGATTTAACACAAACATGAAAAACTATAAAAGCCGATAGGAATGTTTGAGTCCCGTACTGTATATACAATAATGGACCCATAATGGATGCAGATGTCTTTCATCAGGCTTCATTATTTTATAGCCAACACTGCCAGTCAGTCCTTTGTATTTCTGTGAAATTGGGTGATTTCTGCTTAGAGCATACAAAATGTGAGAGCAAATGTCAAAGCAGAATCTAAGTACAGCCCCAGGGTTGTTACTTCACAGTCCACACACATGGTGCTTTGGACAACTTCCAGTTCAAATGAAATCAGGTCATTTTTTTTTCCTTTTCAGGAGACCCACCAAGTCAGCAAAGAATTTGTCATAGTTGGGTTAAAGCACCAGTAGATCTGGAAAAAGTCCCCAGCCTATTTTCCAATACTTAACATCTATTACTTTTACTTACACTCCAAATGGGCTGTTAGTGCTGCATAATCATGACCTCATCTAGATTTACATCACCTTTAAGTCATTGAATCTTAAGTTTCTTTTTGTTATTTAAGGCCTAAAACTCCATCCATGCAGCAGATCTGGTTTGCTAGTTTTCAATATGATCAATATGATCTATATTATGTACGGGCACATGAGACTCCATCTGACCAGGAGCGTGATCATTCTAAATATGTCAGCATACTGAACTATCTGAGTGCAAAGTGCTTCAGAGAAGAGGAGATAAGCCTCACAGACAGGAGTCGTGTATTGTTTCGTCAGGATCTCCACGTGTGCCGTGTCTGGGATGGTCCGCATCCTTCTCTCTGATTGGACGTACCTTCTTGTCAGCTCACGCCTTCACAGTCTCATCCAAGCAGGGCCGGGCTTGGGTTGCGTTACACCCATGATTGGCCCAGAATAAGAAAATTTACAGCTTTATCTCCGCGGGTTCGAGGAGCAGGTCGCGCGTTATAAATAGAGCCTCCGGTCGGGGAAAAGAAAATGAGCCCCGACATCCAAGGCATCCGCGTCTGGCCACCGCTCCATGATCGCAGTCAGGAGGATGGTGCAGCAGGCTTTCAGAGTATCCGGCCGGAGCGCCTTTCCCCTGCTCAAGTGGATGGAGAGGTGGGCTGAGCGCACGTCCGCCAAGGGGACCAAGGCGCTGAGGACCCTGGACGACATGCCCGGACCGTCGGTGGCCAGCTTCGCCTGGGATTTGTTTGGCAAAAGGGGTCTGTCACGACTGCATGAGTTACAGGTAAGAGGATGAAGAAGTTGGACTCAGGCAAACACTGTGCCTCCTGTTAAAATGCACCAATACTGACAATGCTTTAGAGTTTAAAGGATATATTTCTGCAAGGACACATCTCTTTTTCTACTAAAAAGAAAACAGTTGGTTTAAAACTACTCCAAACTTTTTGTACTTCCACTACCTTTACACAATGCCTACATTTGCTTAAAGTTTTAAAAGCAGAAGTTTATCTAAAACGTCACCTTAAGGGTTCTAAATACATCTTCTAACACCCTGGCTGCTGTACAACAGGTCCATTAACATCCTTGTAAATTATTTAACCATCATCTGTCAGCACACCTGCCAAATAGTGATGTTTTGGCTTCTAATTGACACAGAGCCAGTTAAGGCTCAAACATGTGAGAATTATTAAATCATTATAGGATTAGAAAAAATGTGCAAGCATTTTTAGTTCGGCACTGGGTTGGGAGCCGAAAAGAATCAAATATGATGCTAATCATTTCATAGCCTTCAGGGTTTTTTTTTTTTTTTCTTCCAAAGTCAAATCTCTGCCTTGTGTCCCAGGTGGAAGGAGTGCAGCGTTATGGCCCCATGTGGAAGGCCAGCTTTGGCCCCATCCTGACAGTCCATGTGGCTGATCCAGTCCTCATCGAGCAGGTACTGAGGCAGGAGGGCCAGTATCCCATGCGCTCTGACCTTTCCTCCTGGAAGGACTACAGAAAGGTCAGAGGACACCACTGTGGACTGCTGACATCGTGAGTCTAACCTCCAGTTCATCAATTTGAGTTATATAAAAGTGCAAATTCTTTATTTATATTATTGATTATTTTTTCAATCAGTCTGAGAGTTGTTTGGTCTATAAATATATATAAAACATCGATCAGTCCTTCCTTAATCCCAAGAAGATTAATGTCTTTGTTTGGTCCAGAAGAAAATGATTCTCACTTTATTGACCTGAGGGGGTAAAGAAACTGCTGTATACAGATATTTTAGATTTTTTTCTTTGAAAATGCAGCAGAAACAGCTAATTCATTAAGAAAATATTCAGCAATTACTTTAATAGTAGATGACTAATCATTTAATTGAGTAATTGTTCCTGTTTTAGCTCAATATCACAAATCTGCCTCAAGAGGCTTTAGAGTCTGCACAATATAAGTCCCCTCTATCCGTCAAACCCCTCTGGTCCTGAATCTTAAAAGAAACCATGATGTCATGTAATTGAAACCATATATGTATAATTCTGCAGTTTTCACAGATGCATATCTTTATTTGTTCTTTTTTATGGTGTGTGTAGTGAGGGGGAAGAGTGGCAGACAGTGAGAAGTCTCCTTGGGAAACACATGCTGCGTCCAAAAGCAGTCGAAGCTTACGATAAAACCCTCAACAGCGTGGTCACTGATCTCATCGCCAAACTTCACTTTCGCAGACATCCTCAGGGCCTCGTCACTGATATTGCCAGCGAGTTCTATCGCTTTGGCCTCGAAGGTAAGAGAAGCAATAGCGAGCCTTACTACTGGGTGTGCCGTATTGTAAACATTGGTTATTATGGCCAGCTGCATAAAGGAGGGAGTATTATGATAACACATTTTAAACATACACATCTGTCAAATCCTGCAGCGCATTAATCTCTCCAGACAGAACAACAAGCAACATTAATCTCACTTTGAAAGAAAATACTATACCCTATAGTTTCTTTTGCATCCAGATGAAATCCCCCACCAGTGTTTAGCTGTTCTCTGCATCAAAGGCGGTTATTCCTGCAGCTTAATTTCTTCATCCTCCTCCACCAAATTGTCCCAGACTAAACACAGATTCAGTCCAGTGACTTTGTGGTCACATGCGAAGTCCTTAAACATTTACTCTACTGTCAACAAAACTCTTTTATTATTGAATGAAGGCTGAGTCAAGACCTGAACTGTGATACTTGACTGAACCCATGACTAGATTTTAATCTGGTTTAAGGAGAACTAATGCTTTTTCATTTGTGTTATAAATAAACATCACTGAAGGGTTCAGCCATGTAATCATCACTATAATCTATTTTGAGTGTTTACTTTGCTAAAATATGCCCTCCTGGCTATAATTTTATCTCTAAGTATTGTTTTGTCTGTTTATTCAGTGAAACTCTTGACAACTTCAGTGTTTTAATAAAGGTTTTATTTCCTTGAGCGTTTTGAGTTGTCACTACATCAGTAGCGATATGTTGTTTTCATCCTCTCATTTACCTTTTTGTTATTAAAATTATTATTACTTATTACTTATTAATTATTATTATTATTATCATTTTCTGACAGGCATTTCCTCGGTGCTATTTGAGTCCAGAATTGGATGCCTGGATTCGGTCGTTCCAGAAGAGACAGAGCGTTTCATTCAGTCGGTTAACACCATGTTTGTGATGACACTTCTTACGATGGCCATGCCAAGATGGCTGCACCAGCTCTTCCCTAAACCCTGGAATGTCTTTTGTCAGTGCTGGGATTACATGTTTGATTTTGGTATGTTATTTCAATAGTACCCTAAATTTATGCACTTTTATTAAAATAAGAACAACAAACAGGACGGTTAAAACTCATAAGTGCAACAGTGTCACTAAATAACCAAACAATAATTAACAAAGCATAGATAACAACTGGGAAAAGGGTAAATAATACAGCAAATGTAGAAATAATTAACTTAGACAATAATTAAAAAGAAAAGAAAAGAAAAAAATCAGAAAGATCAATACCAGATCCCAATAAAAGTGTGTGAAAAGGTAGAAAAGATACAACATAACATGATAAAATAATGAAAGTGGTAAGACTTTACAGAAATAAGTGTAAAAAAGGGGAATGGACCTAAAAATTAATAAAGCAGTTGATGGTAAAAGCAGTAAAACAGAGGTAAAATAAAGTTTTTAAAAAAAGGAAGAAGAAATACTAAAACAAAATGAAAAAAAAGGAATTGGGATTACAGTACTAAACTCATATAGAGGTAAATCCATGGAAATGCATTTTAAGAAGTGATTAAACAGTGGTTACTGAATCTGAACGTTATATCTCCTTAGGCAGGTCATTGGAACCTGGATCTGAGGTCACAATTTGGCTCACAGGGGGTCCACAATTCAGTTCAGATGAACTTTAAAGGTGTTCAGTAAAATCTTAAAATCAGTTCTAAAATGGAAAACTAAGATTATGATAATAGGAATCACATCTCATTTACTTAACAAAGTTTAACAGTATTTATTTCCCACCTTTAAAAGATGTTTTTCTACACCTGTAAATGTTTTACTTCAGGTCTTTTTGTTTCTGTTCATTGCTGGGTTGTTGTCTCACTAACACATACCCAGACATATCCAGATCTGAGTCTCCAAAATAAAACATGATCACTGATCCAAACTGGGCGGGGATGCAGGAGATTAAAGTCCTTAACCCAAACACACTACAAGACCAGCGTCAGGTCTAATCTAGTCTAAGTCAGTCTCAGGGCTATAATCAAATGAACACAACCTAAACAATATTAAACTAGTGTTTTTTATTTGGGATCTAAATATCTGCGCTGATTGAGATGACATTATTTCTTGTGTCTGTAGCTAAAGGTCACATTGACCAGCGCGTGGCAGCTGAAGCAGAGAAGATTGCCCGTGGAGAAAAGGTAGAGGGTCGTTATCTTACCTACTTCCTGTCCCAGACGGGGTTACCCATGAAGACTGTCTACAGCAACGTGACGGAGCTGCTTCTGGCTGGAGTCGACACAGTAAGAACAGACCCTTTGTCTACTTGTTCTTGTCTTGAACCTGCTAGCGGTCACACATATGAGAGGTGATACATCAGATTTATCTGTGTCGGACTGTGTCCTCTATGGGATTTTGTAAGTGGCTGAGACTTGTTTGGTATTTTTTGCTCTCTTTGTCTTATGGCTATAGTTCTCTTATAACTTCAAATTTATTTTTAGAACAGTTAGATCTGCCATTAAAATCTTTTCTTTGCATTATCAAACTCAAAGTCAGTTTTATTGTCTGTTTTGTCATATGTGCACAAACAGAAGACTGAAATTATGTAACTGTAAGGCCCACAGTGCAGCAAGGAACATAAGTAAAAAAGAAAAAAACAGAATATAGCTATAAACAGAATATAACTATAAACAACAAAAGACTGAGGAAACAAATAAATAAAACTTGAATTAAGACACCTAAGACACCAATTAAGACACCTCATATAATTTCAAATTTATTTTCAGAACAGTTAGATCTGCCATTAAAATCTTTTTTTTGCATTATCAAAGTCAAAGTCAGCTTTATTGTCTGTTTTGCCATAAGTGCACGTACAGAAGACTGAAATTGTGTAACTGTAAGGCACACAGTGAAGCAAGGAACATAAAAAAAAAAAATAGAATATAGCAATAAACATAGAATATAACTATAAACAAGAAAAGCATTCGGAGAACGTAGACCTCCACCAAGACAGATCTGCCCCCCCCGGATCACCACCAACATTTAATCATTTCTTCCTTGTGCCAGCATCAACATTTCCTGAAAATTTCATGAAAATCCGTCCATAACTTTTTGAGTTATCTTGCTAACAGACAAACAAACACGCAAACACACACAGCAAAGTGATCACAATACCTCCTGGTGGAGGTAACAGCAAAGGACAGATAAACAAATAAGTAAAACTTGAATTCGCTGTTACAGATACATGTGATCTGTAACTTGTTTATGCATCATTATACATCAGGTACTTCAGCCTGTACTTTTATGTATTCAAGTGTTTTGTAATATCTATTTTGTTCAGTTAAATCAGAAACTTTTACCCATTTCAGAAAAAATATTAGGATATACACTCACCGGCCACTTTATTAGGAACACCTTACTAGTACCAGGTGTCCCTAATATAGTGGTCGGCGAATTTGAATACTGCTGTAGTGGGAGGTGTATTGTGTTAAGAGATGCTCTCCTGCATGTCGTACTTGCAACCACTAATTATCTGAGTGGTTGAAAAGATGGTTGAGTATGAAAATCCCACCAGATCAGCAGTTTCTAAAATACTCAGAACAGCCCATATTGACAGTAACTAAAATCCCCTTTCTTCTCCATTCTCCAGTCTTTATGATGTCTATATGCCTAAATGCACTAAGTTGCTGCCATCTGGTTGGCTTGTCAGATATTTGTGCTAGTGAGGGACTTGATCAGATGTACCTAATATAATGGCCAGTGAGTATATATTGAATATTGACCTTTACTGACAATATGCCTCAGTGTGACTGTTTCTGTCCATATAGCCCAGCCCTGGTCACACATACTGTAGTGTCACCACTTCAGTCCTCTTTCATTTTCTTTCAGATCTCCAGTACTTTGTCCTGGTCTTTGTATGAACTGTCCCGCCACCCTGAGGTGCAGGCCTCACTCCGGGATGAGGTGTTGACAGTGCTGGGGGGTCGAAACATACCAGAAGCAGCCGACGTGGCCTGTATGCCTCTGCTGAAAGCCACAGTCAAAGAGGTGCTCAGGTACGATCAGAGAAGATTCAGTTCTCTTCCATGAGTCTGTGAGTGAATCAGTCTTACTTTACTGAGCTTTTTATTTTTATTTCAGGTTGTATCCTGTTATTCCTGCTAATGCTCGAGTGATTACTGAAAGAGATATCCAGGTCGGGGGCTACCTCATCCCTAAGAATGTGAGTCTTTAGTGTGAATTAAAATCTGCCTCATGTTGTAAAAATGTAAACACACTGAAAATGCCTTAACGTACACGTAAATGTTTTTCAGTACAATGATACATGGCTGTTAAATCTCTCCATCCAGACTTTGATTACCTTGTGCCACTTTGCAACATCACGGGATCCGGCCCTGTTTCCAAACCCAGATGAATTCCAGCCTCATCGATGGTTGAACAAGGACCAGACTTATCACCCATATGCCTCCGTACCCTTCGGGGTGGGAAAACGCAGCTGCATCGGTCGGCGGATTGCAGAGCTGGAACTCTACCTTGCTCTTGCCAGGGTGAGTTTCCTGCACGATAGACTCATTTTACACTGATTTCTGAGGAGCTCTTAAAACACCAGAGCCCAAATATTGTATAAATCAGGTCAAAATAATGACAAGATGATACATACTGGAATTACTTGCATTAATTAATTCATTTTTAGGTGTGTAAGAGAATATGGATACACTTCATTATCACTGTGCTATGTTTATGATACTGCCTCAATTCTCAAAAGCACTGTACATTTTTATTATTTATTTATTGATTGATTGATTGATTTTCTTTATTGGAAGCACTTTCACATGCAACAGTATGACAGTGCTCCCACAATCCCACCCTACCCGAAAGAAGACAATTCTTGATGTCAATCCAATATTGACATGTAAGCAGTAAAGAATACATACCACAATTACCTAATTAAGAAAAATAAGTAAATAAAATAAAATAAAATGTAACAAAAAAAAAAAAGGGCGGGGGGGGGGGTGCTCAGTCGTCACAATCAGGCAGAGAATTCAAGGTTTCAACATAATTTTTAAGAGAGGTCTCCAAGTTTCTTCAAATGACTTTAAGGAGCCATTGAGAGAAAATCTAAGCTTTTCAAGTCTAATGGACAACTAATGGACAACTGTTGTCACAACTCAAATGGACAACTCAAAAAAATTTTTAAAAAAATTAAAAAAATTAAATGGTGTAAAGGCAAAAATTTGTGAAAATGTGGATCAGATTTTGTTGATTTAAAAAAAAAAAAAAAAAAACTTTTTACTTAGACATTACCTTTCAAAACCTCAAATCAGTATCACACCACATATTTTATTTATGGTAAATTACATGAGATCTCAAGTAGGTAGCATCTTTTCTCAATGTAGATCCCCCACTTCCTTCCACGCCACTTCCTTATTTGCATGGAACTAGTTCTTGTCTGTGACCTTCTGATAATTTGTAACAGTTGCAAAGGTCATCTGTGATCGTAATCTTGTGCAAATCTGCCATTTCTTTCATTTGTAATGTAAAAATTCACCACATAATTATCTGCCCTATTTCAGTGAACACAGAGGTCCTGTGATAATATTAGTGCTGAGCATTTATTCAGCCTCTTTTCTGGTTTTCTGGACTATGAAGGTTTGTAAACGTGTTTTGGGTGGGAATTCACGGTGCTCATGTTGCGATACAGCTTTTATGTTCACTGAACGTACGAACATATATGCTTAAGAAAAGCGACAAAGATGATTAGGTGAATGACATGAATGTACAGAGCTCCTTTGGGGACATGTGAGTAAAAAAATAATAATGCGTGGCCACGAGATAAGTAACTCGTGGACATGCATTACTATCTCGTGGCCATGAGTTACTACTAGTGCGTGACCACAAGACAATTCATCTACGAGACTGCTATATAGCGTAGCATGCCGATTTGATGCTCTTACCAACATGGAACACCTCAATTTCATTTTGAACTACCATGATATACTTCAAACACTTGTGGTAAGGTGTGGGGTTTTAGTATCAGGCCTAAGTAACTCATGGCCAACACATTACTTATCTCACGGCCATGCATTATTATTTTTTTTCTCATGTCACCAAAGGGCCTCCATATGAAAGCATACAGAAAGGAACTTTTTTTAAATCTTAAAACAGTTATCTGTAAGTGGTGAGCCATGATGTCAGAACTGAAGATAATGTCATTAAATTTGAGCAAAAAACACACCTACCCAGGGCGAATACCCATTATGAAAGAGAGATGTGCCAGATTAATTTTCACCACAGATGGTCCTCAGGTTACATTAGTCTCATGTAAATAAGACTAAAGTCATGTTTTCCATCACAAATTTCCCTTTAACTATAACCATCCATTGTTTATGACTTGGATATTCAGGGTTAAAACAATTCTCTGTAACAGTCTTATAGGCACAGAATAATATTTTACACAAATACCAGTCTTTTTTGGTCAATATATTCTGTTCCTTGACATTAAGACAAAGGAACTTAATGTGACTAATTTCATATCCCAGGATCTCTTTTTTAATTGGTCTCATTTGTCACCAAAAATAGGTATTTTGGATCTAAAATATGTGAGAATAATTGGTGTTCAAGTATTCTTATTGTCTCCAGCACAGTTGTTGTGTATGACTTTGCTTCTTTCTCATTTAAAGTTGCCTTGAAACCTTCAAGTCATCTTCAGCTCTTTTATTCCCAAACTTTTTTCTCAGGTTTTATAATGTGGTGTTCTTTTCACTATAACAGCTTTCCTATAGATCAGATTGAATATTCACAATTTACTCAATCAACCTAATTTATATCCTTGTTAACAGTATTGCAATTTATCACAATAAATTGAATTGTAGCCCCTGTATTATTACTATTGAATATAGTATTCTTAAGAACCCATAATGCTCTCTCATGAAGTAGTTAAAACCATCATGTTGTTAGAATAAAAAAAATACATTTATCTTCAGATATATATCCTGTATTCACCATGTTGTGTATCTATTTTCTGTTTTTCTGGTCTCTTCAGATCCTCATAGAGTTTGATGTGAAACCGGACCCAGAAGGAGTTTCTGTGAAGCCCATGACACGAACGCTTCTGGTTCCTGAAAATGTCATTAACCTCCAGTTTATTGAACGATGACCTGTTCTGCTGAGCTCTTCAGTTGAATGAACATGAGTCTCTCTGTGTCAGAGAGCACTGAAAGGTGGATGTAGAGTAATAGATCATCAATGAGGCATTGGGAACAGTAAACTCCAGATTTCAATACTATGTTTGTAGCATTTAATTGTAGCATTTATTTGCACTGAGGCCAAAAGGAAGCAAGTGATGTCGTCCATCACATATGACAGTTTTATTTAGACCTTCAGCTTTCACGTGTCCTCAAACCATGTCAGATGTCTTGATGCAACATGTCAGTATTTAAAGAGGATTTTCCCAGAATCAGATCAAGCTCTCCAAAAGGCGATTATGACCCGTGTTCGTAAAATGTACCAACCATTTCCTGTATGTTCTGCTTATGCAAATATTTCCTTTCAACATTTCTGTATGTTTCCTAGTAGGTAAACTGATGTGTAAACTGATATAGTGTAGATGTGATGTTAAATGAAAAACAGTGACTTTCAAAAGGTGCTAATAGTAAATGAAAGTTAGTGAATAATTCCTGTGATGGTCAAATCTAAAAAAAAAATGGCAGCTGGTGAACATATTTTTATGCACAAATACATGGATTTTACATCTAAAATGTATTCGACTCTTCAGACTCAGATACAGTAAATCTGTATCTGAGTACATCTGAGTAGAACACACACATTTGTAATAGTGCAGCACAATGGATTTTTCTGCATCAAATGTTGTATGACTGTTGACATCATTTTGTAAAATATCTAAACTTTGGTATCTAAATTCTGTATTTATTATAACTTAAGATATTTTGAAATTGTTACTGTCATTAAAATGTTACTAAAATGTCATTAAAGGTTTTGGAGTCAGCCTGCTTTCCATTTTTCTTTACCAGTTTCATCAGATCCAATTAGGATTTCACAGAGGTTAATTTGATTCCAGTGAACAGACACAAAAACACTGATTTCTGGGAACACTGAAGACCGAAGTTCTTGTGTGACACGATCATGAGGATTGTGCTCCTGTGGGTCAATAATTTAGACTGAATCACTTGGTGACATCTGCCTTCAGCGCCGACTGCAAGTGGGAAGTCACGTTTCTCTTTAACATGAAATTTATTTTGGACTTGAAATATTCACAGCAGCTGTTTACACATTCTTAGTTTAAATTGTGAAACACTGCAGATATACTATTTTCCTTCAGATTAATATTTATGCCCTAAATCATCTTCACTGGGTCTTGAAATTCTTTCTCAGATTACTGCTCTCAGCTTTAATAAACACTTGATCATGACAGCATTTTTTTTTTTTGTTACTAAAAACTAGTATTACATCTTACTTTCATTATATTGTGCATGTAACATGCAAGCAACGTTATTTGGTATAGCCTGAGAAAAATCCATCTATGTCAGAAATATATCCTAGTGATAAGGCAGGTTTTCCACAAACTGCACCCCAGCATGCTCCCAGAGGTGTGGAAAAAGTTAAGTTATGCAACCACTCTATAGATTTTCCTTTTTTTTTTTTTTTTAACATGAGCTGAATAGTGATTGTGTATCAGCTGTTACTGAATGGAGCTTGACTTTAAAGAATATTCGCTATATTATTGTTTTTTTGGACATTTTGAAATGTAACTTTTTATATTTTTTTAATTTTGTTTATTTAAGCTACACAGTTTGCTATAGTCTTGCAAAACTGTAAAATTTTAATTGAAAACTGGAATGTATGTCCCCACTCCAGTCCAGAAGGGGGCGCTAATGCAGCATATTAGTTGTTTCTCTAACTCAAACCCATAGCCAGTTAGCCATGTAGCTAGCTTGCTAAATCACTCATGACAGTTAACAAACGGATGTGGATAAAAACAGACCATTTTAACCCGAAACATAACAGTGGGTATCAAGACGTAGGGACCAACGAGGAAAGGTGAGTTACAAAGGTGCTCTAAATTATGAATTAACTAACCATTATTAGTAGTACTGGGAGAACGTAGCTTTAGCTAGTGCTAGCTAAGCTAGTGCTAACTAGCAAACAGTAACCTTATGGTGGTAATTTTAATACTTCCTAACGCAAAAAATGTGTGATATAACACTATCTTAATATGTCGTCGTGTTTTTAAAATCTAATGTGTGTATCTAATATCACCTAAAGCTGCTAGGAAGGCGCTACCACCAATGTTAGCGCTATATCACATGTAAACAAAGGCAATGCTAATATGATTAGCCCCTGAACTGTTATCCCAAAGACAAAAATAAAATAAAACGGTTTTGACAAACAACAGGTTCTGATTCTAACGTTATATCTCCATTCATATTTGGGGCCAGGGAGTATGGTCACAAGCTCCAGAATGGTAAATATTAGTCGATATCGATAATTGTTAAAAACATACAAATCATCTAAGGCTGTTTATTTTTGGAAATTAAAGCTAACTGAGCTAAATATTTTTGCCTTTAAACTATCTCTTGATCCTAATATGACAACAATTTGCTAAGGTTGGAGACATTTATTAAATCTAGACAGATGATTGAAAAGATTACGGCTAGTAGCTGGTGCAACATCAAAATATGTCCGAGTAAAATTATGTAAAACAACAAAATACTGACAAAGTGCTGTCGCTGATTACTAAGGCCTAAAATCCTTTGTAACAATAAGTGTCATGTTATAAAAATATTCAGTATTTCAAGGTAATTGGCTTTATCTTTAGATTAGATTAGTTTCTCATGTTATTGTGTTATTAATAGTTGTATGTTGTATCAAACAGTAATATGGGTTTGAACCTACCTGTAATACAAGTAAAAACAGCCTGTGGTTTTCTTTAATCCATTTAATACTGTCAAAGATTCTCCCAGTGTCCTTGCGAAATGTAGCTCTGCAGTACAGTAATTTGGTATAATCAACTATAGTGGTCAGTGAAGGACATTATGTATCAGTAGTCAGCTACTCAAAAAAATTATTCTGTACTTTATCTTACAAATGAACAGATGCAAGCAGGTGACCCTGTGGTTGGTGCTCCAATGGCAGTGGCTGGGGCTCAGAGTCGGTCAGAGGATGAGGAAACACTTGGTGTAAAAGATGTGAAACGGACAGCAACACAGGCATTTGGCAGCGGTGTTCCCAAACGCAGAAGCTCTTCCAGGTTTGATTTATGTTCTGTATGCTGCATTGCTCTTTTAGTTGTGTGCTTGCAGAGTCACTGTATTCTGTTGACAATTAAAGCTGCTCACTATGCGTTATATTTAAATTTTGACTTAATAATATCCTCAGGTCAATAAAAAGGAAGAAGTTTGATGATGAGCTGGTGGAGAGCAGCTTAGTAAAGTCATCTAGTAGAGTAAAAGGTCCTCCTGTCATAGAACCTGTTCGCTGCTCAGGAAGTGAACCTTCATCTAGTGAGAAAAAAAAGGTACACACTATAAAGTGCTATAAAGTGATCTGTACTTTCCTGTTATCAGGAAATTTTATGCTGTAATGTTTATGCTTTTGTTTTTTCAAAAAATCAGATTACCAAATCAGGAGCCACACTCACGCCACCTCTCACAATGGTCATAAACCCTGCACCTATCACCAAAAGAGTAAAGAAGAGTAAGCAGCCACTACATGTAACGAAAGACCTGGGGCGATGGAAACCTACAGACGACTTGCTGCTCATCAATGCAGTGTTGCAGGTGAGTAGTAAAAACATCACTAACATTGTTTAGGAGTGAATGTGAATTTCTTTGTGTATGACTCTCAAATATTAGTAAGGATTGTATATTCAACCTACTTTATTTGTGTGTGTGAACCTGTATCTGCATCTAGACCACAGATCTTACTTCTGTTCATTTGGGGGTCAAGTTCAGCTGCCGTTTCACTTTGCGGGAAATTAAAGAGAGATGGTACGCTCTGCTCTACGATCCTGTCATCTCAAAGTAAGCTTCCCAGCAGGAACCAGTTTGACTTTCCCTAACACCAGGTGATGTTACACCTTTTTCTGGCACCTTTTTTGTCTGGCTTAACACACTTGTGTTTGTTGTTTGTGTGTAGGCTGGCGTGGCAGGCCATGCGGCAGCTCCACCCAGAGGCAATTGCAGCCATCCAAAGTAAAGCTCTCTTCAGTCAGAATGAAGAGGCACTGCTGGCCAAGATTGGCTCAGTAAGTGAAACTTCTATATGAATGATGTAGGATAGTTAAGTGTTATAACCAAAAAATGTATTAGTTCTGTTTGGTGTTCACTGCCTGACAGAAACACTGAGCAGGAAATAATCACAGAGATGCACACGTCTTGGAAGATATCACTTCGATCCATTAATTATGATTCTGAGCAGAACTAATGTGTGAAATTGTCTGTTTTTGAGACGACCTAAGGTAGAGAAAAATCTTTCAGTCACTTACACATATGACTGGTTTGTAATGTATTCACAAAGGGATCGATTATTTTCTCATTCAACAGACCAGTCAGCCCAAACTGGACATTTTCCAGGAACTCTTGAGCAAACACCCCAGTGTCTTTCACCCATCCCGCACACCCAAAAGTTTGCTAGTGCACTGGCAGCTGTTAAAACAGTACTACCTACTGGATGACCAGAGTGGTGAGTTTTGTTTCTACAGTTGTTTACATGTATTGTGAAGTTACCAATTCAAACGGTGTCATGAATGGACATTAGCTGTTGTGCAGTATAGATAATGACACATACCAATCTAAACTACTCTACCACTCTCTAGAAAACAGAATGGCATCTTCTGTCACTGTTCTATATTTAATAGCATTGTTGGTGTTAATTGCGTTCCAGTCCAGCCTCTCCCAAAAGGTGACCAAGTCCTCAACTTCTCTGACGCTGAACAGATGGTTGATGATGTAAAGTTAAAGTAAGTCATTCCCAAGGCAGCAGTCATCTCATTCTTGTTGCTCATAAGTGTTGACAATGTAATTAAGCATTCCACATAAAATCTAATCAGTTTTTTATGTATCCCATCACACAGGGAGAGCAGAGATGAAGTGCTGGAACATGGTAAATTAAAATAATGATTTGAATAAAGTTTACCTATTACAAAATGAACTTGAATCTATTTGTATCTGGTCAGAGGGTGAAGCTCAGTTGTTTTATTACTGGAAGATGCGAGCAAGCTGTTGTTATAGTTTACTTGATTTTTTTTGTTTTGTTTATGAGTAATAGGGGATTATGTAGTATATATAACCTATTAAAATGTTCTGCTTAACACAGTTAGGATTCTTAAATGATAATTAATAATGTCACACATGCTTTCTTGCTCTAAGTTGATCTAAGTGGTCTTTTTCAGAGCTCATGATTTCTGATCGTCACCAGAAAAGGGAGATCAGACAGTTAGAGCAGGAGCTGCCACGATGGCAAGTTCTTGTGGACAATATCACAGGTATGTTTCATAGCTTTTTGCTTGTCCTGTTTGCAGGGTTCCTGTGGGGTCTTAAAAAGTCTTAAAAGTCTTGAATTTACAAATCTGCATTTAATACCTTTAAAAAAATTTTTAAAAGGTATTACATTTAATATGGTAGGTCTTAAGGTATGTTGCCATAAACTTGTTTGCTGTATTGTGTTTAAATGTGCCTGTTAAATGTCCAAGCTGCAAAGTAATGTTAGTCTACTCAGTTCCACCCGTTCCAACCTGACAATTTATATTGAAATTAGGAACCAATTATTGGTAACTTTGTTGCCCCCGGTGAGAAATGATCACAGAACATTCAGCCCAACACACGTGCAGCTGTTAGTCATGCACGTGCCGCTCAAGAAAGCTGACTTATGGTCATGAAATAGGCTGTGAAATGGATATTAAATTCTGTCCTAAGTAGTCTTAAAAAGGTCTTAAAAAGTCTTAAATTTAACTTGTAGGAACCCTGTGTTTGTGTTCTGATAAACCCAGTCTGATGGTGTCCATTTATGACCATGTATCTGCGTTTCTCCAGGTATGAGCATGCCCGACTTTGACAACCAGACTTTGGCAGCGTTACGAGGACGAATGGTTCGCTATCTTATGAGATCACGAGAGGTACCATAATATTTATTCAGAAACTGTGGTTCCAATGAGGAAGCAGGTCTTATCTAATGCCTTTTGTTTATGCTCACTCAGATTACACTGGGCAGGGCAACAAAGGACAAACAGATAGATGTAGATCTGTCGTTAGAGGGGCCGGCCTGGAAAATATCAAGGAAACAAGGTGATTTAAGTTGGACTAACATGCTATATGTCTCATGTTTAAAATAGTTTAAGTACTAATGTCTGGTGTTTTTGTTGTGTTGCAGGTATTATTAAACTAAAAAATAATGGAGATTTCTTCATTGCCAATGAGGGCAGACGGCCTATCTACATTGATGGCAGACCAGTTCTATCAGGAAACAAGTGGAAACTGAACAACAACTCAGTGGTTGAGGTATGTACAGGGTGAAAGATAAAATAAAAAAAATAAATCATGATGATTTTAAATATTAATGACAAATGTCTCTTATGTAATTTTCTGTGTTGTTGCAGATTGCAGGTCTTCGCTTTGTTTTTCTAATTAATCTGGAACTCATCTCACTAATAAAAGCTGAAGCGGCCAAGATGACGCAGCAGTGAATGTGAGCCAATCAGCACAGGAGCTGACAAACAGGACGCACTGAACACACTGGGAAACTGGCAGAAGTGCAGTCTAGGTCCAGTCAGTTCTTCTCCACAGAGACACTGTTACCAGGATTTTCTCACAAAGCACAGCAGTGCAACCAAGACTCCAAGACTGAGTTATAAAGAGGATTCAGTTAAACTCTGCAGCAAAATAGTAACAGGTTTTGCTTGTTGTTTGGACATTTTCTATGTTGTAATGTAGACAGTCTGTTGGTAGAACACTGTTCATTCAGTTTTTCAACATATTGTATGTACATTCTGTAGCAAAGTTTTTCAAATATTAAACTTGTACACACAACTGTCTGAAGTCTCTAAGTTGAGTCCACTGTTTTGTTTTTTGTATTTTTGTTTTTTATTTGTTTTAGTATAAGATACAGAACCAACAGAAATGCTCACAGGTACATTTACATACTGTTTACTGTCCACAGATTGAATGAACAAGTCCTATTTTTTCCAATACTTTACACCCTTGTGTTGTAGATGGAAATTGTAGGTCATCGTTTCCATTAAATGGATATGATTGACAATTTTTATCACCTAGGAGAATGAGAGAGGATCCTTTTTTGGCAAATATTTGGTGGTGGCTTTTTAGCAGTATTCTAAACAGATATACATCACTTTTACATAATTCCTCTGGGGAAATGCTAAAATACAAAGTAGTTATTGACATATCAAAATGAACACCAAAAACCGAATACATCAATTTCATCATATTTCCCCAAAAGCAAACAATACCAGGAGAGGTGTTGAGTCCACTGTTGAAAAGTTCCACTTGATTAAGAGGGACAATATGAAGAAGATGTAAGAACTAAATAATACTTGTCACATACGTCACTTAATTTAGAGCATTTAATCTGTCAGAAATCAGAAACTGGTGACAAAAACATGTAACATGTTTTTAAAAAATCCCTGTACTTAAGAACTGAACAAATATTCTCGACTCGGGCTTTTAAGTACACACTAATATTATGAGGTGTAATGAGAGTGAAGATCTCTAAATATTTTGTGGAAATTTTAAATAGAAATCAGCTAAAGTCAAACTATTACTATTTTTAAATGCATGTTAACATTGTAACAGCAAGATTTTTAAATTTCCAGAATTATGTGAGCTACTCAAACCTTTACAACTGTTCTTCAACTGAGGTTACCGAATCTTTCTCAGTTGCAAAATCTAAGCAATTAGCATTCATTAGTGCAGTAGTGATTATGTACCTGTGGGTTATGCAAAAGAGTTTGTCAGTAACAGAATACAGGTTACTATTCCAGGTTGTTTTAATGTGTATGTACATAAAGCAACAAATTCTTTAGAGACATGTATCATATGGAATCCTGTACAAATGTAAATCCCTTTTCACTTTATCCATTAAAGAACTACACTGTTTGCACCCAAAATAGCACCCAAATTTTTATCAAATGCTCGAACTGTACTTGGATTTAACAATTTAAAAAAGAAATCATAAATCTGTTTTAAGTTCATGCAAAAAACCTTAATTTTCACTAACATTAAAGTTATAATTTGCCACAGGATTACACCCTTGTGGATAAAGCCACACATAAATTGCTCAAATATTTATTTAAGGTGTATGTTTGAGTGTGGCGTGTCCTCATTTAAGTGGTAAAGACAAATCGGTGCCATATTTCTCACTTTGAGAAGGTGTTTTGTCTGGGAAATGTTTCCATGAGCAACAGAATGTTCTGCTCCACTCACACAGTGTACTTCACTGACCTGTAGCTGTTGACACATTCAACAACTATAACAGCTTCTATGTTTTATGGTCTGCTATTCAACAAAAAAAACTGACAAAAAACACACGTTAATTTAGTTCAGTTTCAATGATGAAAACAAAAGGTGTTTGGAGAAAATCTCATCAAAACACTGACAGAACGTGCAGTGAATCACTTGTTACTATAGAAACTTGTGCTTAGTCTTTGCCTTAAGTCTTGTTTTGACTGGGTTCCTCAAACATGGTGAGTTTAAACAGGGGGGAAAAACCACATTTTACACAACACTACCCAAATCCAGACATACTGTTGTAATATTTATCTGTCTTAAATATTCCAGGGTAGAATTTCAGCAGACGGTGCCTTACAACACAGCACTGAAAGAAAGAAAGGAACTAACAGAGCCACGAAAGCTTTCAGTTTAATGTCAGTTTATTTTGGAATCACATGTGAATTAGTGTTGGTGATAAAGCTAGAATAATATATACACAGGTCATAGCTGATTCTCATTAACTGAATATAAAAACATTTGGGAAGTTGTGACATATTGCATGTATGACGTATTTCCCACACTGTAGATTTTAGATGTAATTGTAGTTTGTATAACAGGTTACCATCAATAAATAACTGCTGTATTTCCTTTAAAATGTGATCAGGTTGGACTGACAAAATAAATAAGGAGGCAGGAATAAAGGTACAAAATATCTCAAAACACATGGACATGAAGTGACAATTTACAAAAAAAACATGATCTTAATTTTCTTAAACAACACTGTTTTTAGTCTGTTGATAACAAAATGTCTGTGTGAGTTATCATTTGCCCAGGTCTTTGTTTATTCTTTCTTCATTTGTTTTCCTAGTTCAACTGGACTGGTTTTTGTTCTTACTTATGAAACTTTTCCTTACCTGTGCGTAGTACTTCATTAATGACTGGCAGAGAAAATGTTCTTTTTGTCTGCGAGGATCAAAACTGTTATATAACCAGATCTGGGCAGACTGACTTAACACAGAAAAAAAGACTGCAAGTGGATATTATGAAAATTAAAATGTATATAAATGCAGCAGACACTAACAACAAAAATCAGTCCAGTTGATGGAAGGATGCTGATCACACTTTTCAATCACATGTTCTCTGAATCTCATTTATTCAAAGTTTAACTGTAAAATTATTCAGTGATTACAGTAGCGTTGTGTACATTTTTGTATTTAGCAGTACTTGTATGTTTTCAACACCTAGAACTTAATCATTGCCCCTCTTTTGTGTGCTGATAATGTCTCAAAAGAAATTATTTATGATAATACTGTTGCTTTGGTATATTTATATTACAGTAGAATTATATGTCTTTGTGTACCTGTCCATGTTGCCGAAACACCATGGAGTAATAAACTGATAAAGACTTCCTCAGTGATCACTGTTAACAAGCAATGATATAAAAACACACCCTAAACACTGTGTGTCTTTCATTTTATTTATTTCCCTGTTCTGGGCCATACTATTAGAGTCTTCTTTCCTGTGCAAATATTTGTGACATCTGTTGTATTTTATATATAATTGTTTGTGTTATTATCTTCCTTATATTAGTGCAGCTCAGGTCACCTGTATGTGAAATCATCATGTAATCATATAATCTGAAACTCTCTCAGTACACTGTTGGTGGAAGGTTTGTCCATTTTATAGAAAGCCACTACTGTACTCTCTTATCTATTGGCAACAGTATGTGCTTTTGCATGGTATTTCTCAGTCACTTTACTGTTTGCCTTGTAAATTCAGGTGTTCTCAGGGTGTGCAGTGCAAAAGAGCTGATTTACCAGGGACAGGGATCATAAAAAAAGCAGTGGACTATACTGAAGCATGTCTGGATTATTCTGCTGAAGGACCTTGAAAAATACTGAGGTACATATGTATATAGATAGATAGATAGATAGATAGATAGATAGATAGATAGATAGATAGATAGATAGACAGACAGACAGACAGACAGACAGACAGACAGACAGACAGACAGACAGACAGACAGACAGACAGACAGACAGATAGATAGATAGATAGATAGATAGATAGATAGATAGATAGATAGATAGATAGATAGATAGATAGATAGATAGATAGATAGATAGATAGATAGATAGATAGATAGATAGATAGATAGATAGATAGATAGATAGATAGATAGATAGATAGATAGATAGATAGATATACATTAGTCCATATAATCGAGTTAGTCCTTTGACATGTGACCTATGAGCACTTTTGACCTGCATTTGTGTAACAAGACACTGGCAACTCTTTCTAATTGGTAAATATTTCATTGTGGTTTTGTAATGATAGCTCAATCTTAATGTTTACTGTTTAAGTTACAGTGGCAGTAACAGTGCTGTGTTTTTATGTTACTGTTCAATTATTCACCCTCTTCAAGTACTTATCATCAAGAATCCTTGCAGTCTCTAATTTGGGATTTTGGCTAAGAATCTGAGCTCAAACATGTCCCTCCCTTATAAATAACCAACAATGTTTGAGTTATTTTGTGATTGCTGTTATATTCAGTAATTACACAATCTTAAATATATACTACTTTTTATTTTATGAGACACATTTTCAGTTGCTCGGCTAAAATTTACTTAGGGGGTCAAATGAGTGGCCATTTTTGTCCAAAAAAAAAAAAAGTTGGAAGAAATGCATAGAACTGTGTTGAAATAATGCTAATACATTTGTGCACAGACTACTGATATTATTTAACAGTGGAAGCTCTATTTTCAGAAATATTGACTTTTGAATAGCACATGTATGTGAAAACTTTTGCTGCTGGACGGACGTGACATTACCCATGATGATCTGGTCAGTACCAGTACTTTATTAGTAATAAACTTATATACTTACTATCGCTAATTCTCCTCTTATTCATAAATGTTAGTATTGTGGATCTAAAACAATAACAGCTGACACAAAAACACAAAATGTGGCAGTGGACGGATGTGACATGGTTGTTACAGATCCCATCATACTGATGTTCGGCAGCCATGTCACCGTTTCCACAAATGATCTCTGTGCAAAAACTAGGATCATAATTATTTATTGTATAGTTTATCATCAAACTAAAGAGTAAATAACTATATAGAATTGTTATTTCTTTATAAAAATGCTTATCATTAGAAAACTGTTGATTTAAAAAGTAATGTGTGACATTCTTAATGTATGTATTGGCGTAACATAAGCATGATGGATCAGCACCATACTCCACATTGCAACCTGTAAAAATAAAACATGTGATATTGTGTAGTATATAATCTTGTAAGAAAAATTGGGGAATCTAAAAGAATAGATTTTTTTTTTTTTTTTTTTTCAGGTAAATTCAGTTCAAATATAACCTGGCCATTTGTGACATGAAAATCTAGCATTAATTGTGATGAAATTGGACATTTTTGACCTGAAAACATAGTTCATATGACCATCAACATGTTGAAACAGAACTGAAATCCTGTAAATTTGCATAACTTGCATTTACCAACACAAAGTTCCTTTGAGGCTTCACTTATATTGATTTCTTATGCACAAAGACATAAATTTGACCTCTAAGCAAATTATAGCCGTTGCTACCCTCCCAAAGAATGAGGTCTATTTTATAGTGTTATGAGAAATTGCAGTTGAGTATTTCTGCTAGTCTGGCCTGTCTTTACAGGCTGTACTGAACGTCCCACGGTCCGTGAACGTCTCAGAGGTGTTCTGGGTTGTGCCGGCGGTTCATCGTGGAGACCACCTGGAAGCAAGCAGCCGTCTGACACAATATAAGTGAGTAGAGTGGATTTGTTTTAAAAGAAAAAAACTTTAATAAATCAGCCAAATTACTGCCCACGTGCGTTTGTGCTCATATTAAAGGGCTGTTGAATGGAAACAGGGCAGCGGGTGAAAGCCGGCTAACTTGGGTGTTAGCAAGTTAGCATGATGATGAGGATGATGAAGAGCTGTGTACATTGGGCAGTTAGTCAGGTCTAGTTAGTTAGCTGAGTTTTACCTTGTCTGTGGCTGGATTTTATCAGGCTGATGTACCCAAATGTAACTGAACGAAGTTAAATTCATGTGTTGTCATTAGTTAGATGTTAGCTAAAAGATGTGTAAAGAAAATTAGCTCATGACACATAAATTTCTCTTTTAAAGTGGTCTGAACTCCACAGGTTATTCAAGGTTGAACATACATTTTCCACATTATTTCACCTCTTTATGTAAATATACAAACCATAACCATACAATATGACCTATTAGATTTAGATGTCAGTTCACAAAGACGAACGGTGTATTGCTAATGGCGTTTTAACATCAACTAACTACATATACCATCACGCCTAGGTGATCAGTCAGCTTATTTTATTACCCAGCATTTTATAGAGCAATTTTAATAACTCCAGTTAAAATATAATGTGGATAATTAGATGAAAGGTGAAAGTATATGTGAGGTCAGAGAAACTTAACAGGTCAGTGTAAAACAAACAAAAAAAAAAAAGTCATTTTGTGTAAGACACTTCCAATAAATCAGGTGACCTCAGTATTATTACTGGTGTTTAAGTAAGACTCATAAGTAAATTAAGACTTCCTGCATAGTTTGTAATATGGAAACATAAGTTCAGGATCTTGTTTTGGCTCTTCAGCTGTACTTAATAATTACTTCATCTTAAGTATCTCTCTGTAAACGAAGATAGCTTCAGTATAAGTAGAAGGAGCAGATAATTTTCTATATGTATGGTCAGTATTACAGTAGAAAGTAGTAGCTGTTGAAGATAACCTACTAATCTTCAGTTAATAATAATGGTGTTGTCTACACTGATAAGACAGGTGTTAGTGTTAGATAAAGCAAAAGCCCTCGTGTTATCTGATCTTTTATGAGTGACATCGAGGTAAAACATTGTTTAAGCTATGCAAGTAGCATCGCTGTTGGATTCTTCAATAAGAAAGACAAAATTTTTATAAGGGAAGACAAACCGTGATTGTTAATCATTATAAAACACACACAGGTCTGGTAACATTTGTAGTAAACAGAGGCTGGGTCTAAAATGTGGCCCGGCCCGGCCCTGCTCCTCCTCTTCATCCTCTTCTCTGCCCACTCCCCCTGACCTGGTTGGCTTGTTATGAACACTGAAGTAACTGGTTGGACACAGAAGTAGGAGGAGACGGGTTTAAAGGTTCTGCTGCAGTTTAAAACAAACTCACACTGACTGAGAAAATGTGTTATGGTGAGATGTGAGGGAAAAAAATGTCAAGACTGTACCTATTCTAATCTACAAAATCATGCACAAATTATTCTATGTTAAACTTGTGACTGTTATTGTCTCACCACACAACATATGTTTAAAAGGCCTTTTAAATGATGGACAATTCATTCTTGAGAAACTAGATGCTTGGTTGATTCAATCACCAACACAATGCATGCTAGTCAGATTCAGAGTCAATCCCAGCGTCATTCAGTTTTTGTAGCCAGATCTTGTAGTTACTCTCATGAAGCTTTAAAAGTTCAGTGCATTATGGGAAATATCTGATCACTCCCCCTGATAATACAGCTGATTGGCCAAAAGATTTGACAGAAATATGATTCACTGAATGGCAGTAAATCAATTTTGAGGTAATTGATTCTGGCATGGTTTATTTCTAGAACAAATTAATGTTGTGTGACTGAAAATTGTTTATAAGTAAAGGTGCAAACACCTTTATAGAAAAAGTTCCAGATAGTAACTACTCATTAAACTCTGGTCAGTGTAGTGGAGCTGAAACTACACCAAATGGAACAGGATCATAGTTCATGGTGTGTCACCACTCTTTTACAGAGCAGCTTAGATCACTTCGAAATAACAGAAATAACATTCTGTATGTTTTTCAGATACATTCATTCACTTTTTGACATGGAGCATCAGAGTGAACATTAAAATCTATCTATGAATAACCAATAGTTTCAGGTTTTAAAAGTGTTCACTATCTCCATAGTTTTTAAAATATCGAAAATGAGCAGTTTGTCTTTAATTGAGCCTCCTCCCCTTTATATGGATGTGCTTTAGAGTGTAAGAAGTTCCTCCCCTCCTCAACAGATCATGATAACCTACAGTGATTTTTTTATTCCGTAATTGTGAAAACAGATTGACAGACAGACCAAGAGTGATCACATAACGGAGATAGAGCCAGAGGTAATTCTGTTGATTTGCACTAAAGCTTAACAGTATGATAATTATACTAGATTGCATAACACTCTAATCCATTTTTTTCATTCTGTCTTCTGAATGGAAATGACATGTCAGCACCTAAATCTGTTTGCTGTAAGAACATATTTCCATTTAACTGTGTGTATTTTTAAGTTGATATTGTGTTAAAAGTTCATTCTTAAGGACAGTCGGTGACTTTTCATGTCTTTTCTCCATAGAGCACTAATGAAATGCTGCTTCTGAGATGCTGCCCGAGACTGACTCGACTGAGCCCTCTCAGTAACACACAGAGGTACGAGAGCTGTAACTCAACAATCTGTCACTGTGCCATTTTTATGTGCTTTAGCTGACTAACTGGCCTCAAAGCTCCACCTGGTCAAAGGTCTCACTTTAATGAAAGGTTGTTAAATCGTAAAAATAAATTTGTTTTGGAGTTGTTCTTGCATTTTGACACACAAAGCAAAAATGTTTTGTATATCAATTCATACTTTTAATTGACATCATGTGTTATTTCTGTGGTCTTTACAAAGGTCTCAAGTAACTCCTGCAGTGGCGTCATGTGCAGTTCGCCTCTGGAGCAGCAGCAGTGATGACCAGTACCATCGCGCCCACGGTCGCAGTTGGAGACATGCTGTGGCAGGACTTCTGGCCGGGACAGGGGCTGTTTTGGCTTATGGCATCCACCATCACAAGGTTAGGACTAGCTAAAACATGGAAAACCTGCCAGTGTTTAATGGGGGGATGTTGTGCCAAGGCCAAATTATGTCACCATAAAATATGCAGTGTGGTTAAAAAACAAAGAACTATCCAAGGCCATAAACTTCTTTTGGCTTGAATTCTGGTGTCTCATGACGAACAAAATCTCTTGTTTTTACTAAATGAAATGAACATTTTTGAATACTTCAGGACTATATTTAGGTTTATTTTTAAAGGCAACTTGCTTTAAGTTACAACCTTTTTATGGTGATGTTACAGGGAGGACAATAACCCGTCACAGTCTGGTTTAAAACGTTTTCCTCCTTGGTGTGATTCCACAAGCAGTCACACTGAAGTAATCAGACTTAATATCCTGAGAGAGTGGGACGAATTACGACATTGACATTTTGTTATGAACTATAAAGATTACCTCAAATACTAAACTCAAAAAGTGATTTATTCATTTTAAAATTCTTGTGGTTTTCTAGTCCCACCTTTCCCAAACCTAGGGTCAGGACCCCAGATGGGTCATGGGCCTGTTTGTTTTTTGTGTTACCGATGGGCAGATTAAAATATGTAACAATGCTATGATACATGTGTGATATTTAAGTACAGATCTTTAGTCTTTAACAGATCTGACCGTTTTAACTTACAGAAATCTCTGTTTGTATAGAAATATTTGCAGTATTTTTTGTACAGATTTACGAAGAGTTAAATGCTTCTACATGTATCTCCTGACAGAAATAATTATATATATTTACATTACATAGATTTATGTATGAAGTTTTAAGATTCTTCAAGTTGTCACCTCTACTTAGATTCATCAGTGCATGATGCCTGTAATTGTATTCGCAAAGATTTGTCTGTTTTACATGTGATTACTGGGCGTTCTGGTGTGACAGCAATTTATTCCAATTGGCCATCCCATTCCGATTGAATTAGGTATAGTACATATTGCATAATATATTTATAATGTAATTTTTTTTAAGTGTGGGTGCCAGAGAAACACTTCTTTAGTTTTATCCTGAGATGACAAATGCTGCAAAGTGTGTTTATATATCCATTTATAGTGGGAAAACATTAAACCTTTCCAAACAGGTGGAGAGCTTTTCTATATTAATGTGTGGTTGGTTAAAACAGTGATGCTACAGAGTGTCTGGAAAAAAAAGTTGAAAAAAACCCAACAACATAAAAGGCGAGTTCAGAGACTTCCAGGTGCATACTGTTGTAAAATGAATAAACACTCTCCTTCCTCTGTCTTGTTTTCTGATTTCTTTTCACCTCTCCTTCACAGGCTGAGAAGGCAGACAACAACAGAGTACAGACTCTGGAAAAAACTTCCACTCTTCCTATTTTCAGCCAAGAAGATGTTGCTAAACACCGTTCTCCAGAAGACGGCATTTGGGTCACTTACAAAGGTGGCGTCTATGACATTACTGACTTTGTGGCCATGCACCCTGGTGGAACTAAAATCTTACTAGCGGCAGGTGGAGCCCTTGAACCGTTTTGGGCGTTGTATGCTGTACACAACCAGGAACATGTGCTGGAAATCCTCTCAGAATATAAGGTATGTTATTATTTCTTTTAATCATTTCAGTAGTTTGAAGAGCTCCACTTATATCACATGGTATCAGGTGCTAAGGGTGGACTTTAAACCAACCTAAAACAAAACAAACAAATTATCTACTAAAACCACCCATCCACTATAATGTAAACCCACAAAATATAAACTAAATGTAAACACTGTCCCGCAGACAAAAACGGTTTCACTCTTTAACAGATGTTCACTGGGGATGTGGCTGGAACAATTTCAGTCAAACACGGCGTCCTTTGTACAACACAGACAAGAAGTGGCTGTGATCATCAAATGGCAGAATCAGTACACTCGTGTATATATTCACAGCTTAAACCTCTCTGAATCTACAAGAAACTGCAACTGCTTTGTACATTATTACCATTACATTAGAAACACTGATCCTGTGATGTTGCTGTAATATATGTAGCCTGTTTTCATTTGATCACTGATGACACATTCAGGGTTTCCTTGCATCCATAAAAAGGCTAAAATCCAATAATGTGAATTTTAGGGCCTCAAATTGCCTTAAAACGGTTTTAAAATAATTTGACGATAAGTTACTTTCATAAAGTTAACTTTTAAATGCAGCATTAGAGTACATTGTATTGATATTAAGATTGACCGTAAATGATGATGATGATGTTAACCGTAAAACATGGATCATTTATTTGTTAAAAGGGACATTTTTCTGTTGTCCCTAGACTGAATACAGCATGTAAAAATGAACGAATCTACCTTGAAACCATCTTACATGGAGTAAAAAGACAAGCAGCAGAGCTAACATGTACATATGAGGATTACTCATCATGTCATACTGTTCACATATGAAGTTGCATTAATTTCGCTCTCACTTTTAAATTAAATTTGGGAAACCTCATTCATACTGGAGCAAAACAAAACTACATGGAATCAATTACCACTGATGCAAACTGTGCAGCGTGGTCAGAATTATTGAGACACACCCAGCTAGCGTGTCATGATGTGGTGTGTGATCTGAAGTGGTGTCACATCTACAAGAAATAACTCGAGTTTTCACTTGAATGAGTCTTCAACAAGGTCTGGCTGATGAAAATTTGTGTTGGATGGGCATTTGATATTAAGTCTGGGATTCTGATTTTCTTTCATATTTTTGATAATAGTTATTTTTTTGAATCATGTGTCAAATTGGACTCATAATGACCTTAACTTGTTTAAATCACACGAACCCAAATGCCAGACCATTCATTTTGACCATATTTTCTAATAAAACTTGGACCTGTGGTTTCTACAAGGTTGGTGAGCTGAGTGCAGAAGACCAGAAGAAGCAGCAGGACGTTAAATCATCTGACCCCTACTCTTCAGATCCTGAGCGGCATCCTGTCCTGCGTATCAACAACCTGAAGCCCTTCAATGCAGAACCTCCACCTGAAATCCTCTCAGAGAGCTACATAACCCCCTCTGCTTTCTTCTTCAAAAGAAACCACCTGCCCGTTCCACAGGTGGACCCGGCCTCATATCGGCTACAGGTGGAGGGGTTACCCGGAGGGGTTCTCACACTGTCCTTGGAAGACTTGAAGACTCGATTTCCAAAACGCACAGTCACTGCCACACTGCAGTGTGCAGGCAACCGCCGCTCTGAGATGAACAAAGTGAAGCTGGTCAAAGGCCTGAACTGGGGCATCGCTGCCATCAGTAACGCCACATGGGGCGGAGCCAGCCTCAGGGATGTGCTGCTGGCTGCTGGTTACAGACCAGATGTGGCGCAGTGGGCTCGCCATGTCCAGTTTGAAGGACTGGACAAAGACGTGACGGGGACGACCTATGGCGCGTCTATCCCCATTAACAAAGCAGTGAGTGAGGACGGTGATGTACTCCTGGCTTACGAGATGAACGGTGAGGATCTTCCTGCGGACCATGGGTTTCCTGTCCGTGTGGTAGTCCCAGGAACAGTGGGTGCGCGAAATGTGAAGTGGCTGGGTAAGATTGTTGTGAGCACAGAGGAAAGCAACAGTCACTGGCAGCAGAACGACTACAAGGGCTTCTCTCCGGCGACCGACTGGGACACGGTGGACTTCAAGTCTGCCCCAGCTATCCAGGAGCTGCCCATCCAGTCCGCTATCACCACCCCAGCAGACGGGGCTGTGGTGGACCGCAGCGACGAAGAGCTGACCGTGAAGGGCTACGCCTGGAGCGGCGGAGGCAGGGAGGTGGTACGCGTCGATGTGTCTCTGGACGGAGGGAACACGTGGCATGTGGCCCAGCTGAGAAGCAGTGACAAGGGACAAGCTCCAGAGCCTTCACCTGCACCGGGACGAGCCTGGGCCTGGAAGCTGTGGGAGGTAACGGCTCCTCTTCCACCCGAGACTCAGGAGCTGGAGATCGTGTGCAAGGCAGTTGACAACAGTTACAACATGCAACCAGACACAGTTCCTCCCATCTGGAATCTGAGGGGCGTGTTGAGTAACGCCTGGCACCGAGTTAAGGTGCAGATCAGAGAGGACGAGAGTGACGAATAGACTGTAAAATACAGACATTTGAAACGTTTGTTCATATTCTGACACTTTTCTGCAGTGGGAAAACAGAGAAGAAAAGTTCACAACATATTTGATGCACAATGTTGACGTTTATATGCAGTGTATATGTACAATTTTTAGAGCTTTGAATCTACAACAAAGACTGATGAAGGCTGCAAATGACCAAAACATGTCCAGTTTGTCCAGTGGTGAGTCACTCACACTGTAGTCTTAAAAACATTCAGTTCATTCTGAATTCTTGTCATTTGTAGGAAAAAATGCTTATTTTTCTAATCGGTAGCAACAACCCTTATATGAGTATGTAAGGGTTGAATTTGTGGTTTATGATTAATACTTATCATGAGTTATTGAAAAGTATAATTTTAAGTAGTATAATAGAAATGAAGGATTAAAGAGTGGTAAGTTTGGAGAATGTACCTCAGCGATAACTGGAGGTTATGAGAACTGAAGCAACTTGACATTGAAAACAGTAAATGTTCTTTTATTTGCAGTACGAGGATGTTAAAATAATAACTTTATGGGAGTGTAAAAACTCTGCTGCTGTGGAGCTCTAGGACAAGTTAACTTAGGAGCATGCATGCCCAGTGAGGCTACAGATGTCTGATGTCTACCACATGTCTTTGTGTTTTGACAAATATGAGTGTCTGGACAGGGAGACATTTCTGAGATAAAAAACAGACCTGGATGCTTTGAAGAAAACTGACAAAAAACTTTGAGTTCTTTCTCATTCTCTTCCAACACAAGTATAGGCTGTTTACAAGACAAATCTGTTAAAGCTGCTGAATGCCTGCCTTGTTATCAGCTCGTGGATTACTCTTTCTATTATGTAAAATGCACAATATTGTTAAAAAGGATGAATAAAGAACTATAATTTTACACTGAACTTGAGTCACTTGTGTGTAGTATGAAAATATTTACGCATCTCTGGTTCTAATTTGTGGACTGTTTCTAACAATGACATCCTAGTATTTGGTGTTACTCCACTTTGAAGTACTACACAGATGCTTTAGTTCATGTTGACTAAGGACATAGATGTATTGCAGGATTAACCTGGTCTATACTGAACAGTGTTCGTATGATAAAGGTGAAACATGAGTTTAACAAACTTGTAAAAAAAAAAAAAATCTACTGCTTATTTTAAGTCACACACTGTTTTCACTGATCACTCAAACCAAGCACACAACATTAACATTTACAGGATGAAGGACAAATAAGCTAAGTATTTACATGAGTCTAACATTAGATGTTTTGATGCTGAATGTAGAATGTGATTTTCTAAACTTCTCCCTTTCCTAAAGCAGTGGTGAACATCAGCATGGAGTAATTTATTTAGGAAGATTCTTATAGTATTTACCCTTAAAGACCTGGACATATTTTTGTAGTAACATCAAAATTAAGTTTTCTTTGAATTTAGCTTTTCTTAAATGAATTAATACCATTTACTTTTAAATTATTCTCTGCGCTCTATGTTTTATATCAGGTATTTCCCTATATTCAGTTTACAGAGATAATTCAAAGTTTATTATATTCAACAGAACACACTGAAGAACAAGTGACTTTCTGCCAAATATATCGTTAACTGAACTTAAAGAAGTGTCAAAAACCACTGATGAATCGATGTTGCAGAAGGTGATGGTGTTTTCATGTTCATTATGGAGCCTCTGAACATCCAAAATAAGATACATTTGATGCTGTTAAAAAGTTGAGAAACTGCAATGTATTGATAGGATTAATGCAGTGGTTCCCAACCTTTTTTAGCTCGTGACCCCATTTTAAAATCACAAATTTCTGCCCACCCCAGACATTCATAACTGAGACTTTTCTTTTTGTTAAAATTAATTTGTTTTTGATCATGTAATAGTTTGCTATACTATGTTGCAAATAAGCATTAATTTTGGAGGACATTTAGTCTATATAATGTATATTATTGTGGACTGAGGCAGAAAAGCCAGGTGTAGATTACTGCACAAAGGGAGAATTTGATTTTCCTTGGTCAGGATATGTACAGTCAGTCCAGCTTGTATTTACAAGGATGACAATTAATACTGAACAAACAAGAACCCAAACTATGAATTATGAAAGAGCTGCAGCATCTGAAACTGACCACAATGAACATTTGACAGATAAACAGTACCACAGTGCTTCAGTTTCAGCTTCACAGTTTGTCATGTCTTTTATGGATTGTGATTGTCTTTTTATTAGTATGTTTTTTATTAATTACTAGAAATTTCAGGCGACCCCATTTGAATTCCAGGCGACCCCATGTGGGGTCCCGACCCCAAGGTTGAAAAACACTGAATTAATGGTTCAAAAGTTTTAAAACACTAAATCAGTAGATGCTTTTGATCACCAGTGGCTGTTTAGGGTTTTGAGGGTTAAAGTATATTTTAAAATGTGATTATTTATGCAGAAAATAAGCATTCCTTCAGTGTGTTATTAATATAATTGTATTACTGTTTTCTTGGGTTGTATCCTTTTAAGTCCTAAATGCATTACAAAGGAAAAACTGCTGAGCTTTTTTGTTTGAGTCATAACATTATTACAATCTTGTGTGGAAATTTACAGAAATGTTAATTTTACATAGTGAGTCCTTAATATGGAAACAGGATATAAACTGACTCATGTGGTTTCCTGACAACAAAAAGGATGCTGCAGCTGGCAGGAAATAGAAAACAAAGAAAAAAAGGGAGGGAAGTTACAGAGATACAGATGAGGCATCATGTTAGCTGAAGTATCTGCAGCGTTTGTGTTTAACCCATTTGTGTCATCTTCTACAACATTGATTCACCAGTAAAACCAGTGCAGTTTGATAAATGGCAGTTGATTGAGACACTTAGTATTTATATATTTGCTGATAAAGTCATTTTTTCATCAGTTTTCTCTATTTCTGATATAATAACCCTCAGCTTTAGTCTGAGCTTTTATGAACACCCATATGATCAGTAAATTAAATAAAGGAAAATGTCAGATATTGACTAATAAAAAAAAGCAAAATACAGAGGATAATTTTTTTTATTTTCTTTCCACAAATGCATTGTAACAGAATAACAATGAATACAATAATTAAATTCTTTTTTAAAAGTATGGTATGAGTTTGATAAATGAAAAAAAAGCATCAAATGTTGACTCTATTCTTGTTTGTACTATTTCATGTAATTTTTATTTTTATTATTTCTTTTAATTTTTAAATTTTGTAACTCGCCACCACCACCCCTCTTCAGAGGACAACTTTATTTTTAATTACAGCTTGTGTTTAAGTAACAGTCTCAAACTTTATATTCACATGTTCATTCATTCCTTGCTTGTACACAGATACATAGAGGGAGGGCTCATATAGACAAAAGTGCACAGGGACAGGACAAGACAAGACAGTGGGACAAAACAGACATAAGACAAGAAAGTGGGACAAGCCAGCTAAGTGGTTGCTGTTGAAAACATAAGAGGATAATATTATAATAAATGTTGATAAAACACTTAAGAAAGGTTAAATAAAGAGAAAAAAATCACTTGGGAACTACTACAAAAGTAACACTGGGTCTTTATGGGTTAAGTGTATCATCTAAACCTATGTCTTATATTCCAATAGTTTGTGCAACTCCATATACTGGCAGTCACAGTGTTGTCATGACGAGATGTAACCCATACTTTGGACTCTGAAAGGATTAAGCCAGAACAGGAATGACTCAAGTGGACTGAACATTTTGTTCTTGATCGTTCCAGATAATCTGCGTTCCCTGCCTTATAAATATTCTTTTTTATGAGTATCTCTGCGGGGACTGACCTGCTAAGGAGTTGTTTGGCAGTCATTACATGTTTATCCCTTTCTCATGGAGTTATAAACTTTCATCCACTGACTCAGAAATGACTAAAGTTGTGGTGCATAGAAAGTGCGTCAAACAGATAAAGCATGCTACAAAATAAAACGGCAGGACAAATTATATATTGTGTTGTTCTCAGTAACTAAGTCATGATTCTACAATGAGTATGTGAAATACAAAGCACGGCCATGTACGACTCCTCAAGTGTGAAGAGAAATTATAGCAACGAAAGTAAAGTCAGCAGAAAATGACATGTTTGAGCTCAGTCGCGTCCACTATAAAGGTTCTGTCCTTTAAATAGTTGTCAAGGTTTCATCAGATTTGTCTATGAAAGCTTTACTTCCACTCCTGCCTGTTCTGTATTTCTGTTCCTCCTAGTTGATAGCAACACACATTGCACATTATTTGCTAAAACAGGAAACAGATGAAGATGACTCCTGATGATTTTGCCGCTTTCTATGTCAGCAACTTCAGAAAAGTGTATCACATTAGTGGTAAATGCAGATCGTGACTCTGTGGTAAGTTGTGTTACAGTGAGGAATGGTCAGTATGTGGATGAAGCCCAAAAATGACTGGAAGGCGTTGTTTTTTCCTGAAGATTTTCAGACAAAAAACAGCATGTAAGGAAAAACACAAACTAACTGTTGATGATGGGAATTCCTAGTAATTTACTAGGTTTACTAGTCGTAAACATGGACAGATTAATCTGTGCTGATATGCCATTTTACTAACAAAATAAAATCTAATATTAAGCCTCTTAACTGGGAAACTGGGAAAATATTAGGTCCGTTAGTCTGGCCTTTTTGGTCCAGACTATCAGATATTAGTTTGATTCTAACTAAATGTGCAGGTGTGAATCCTCAGGACCACAGTGCAGTCTCAGTCCTGCTCAAACTGAACCAAGGTTTGGATCTTTTACAGTGTGAAAATATGTTTTTGATCATTCAGGCATTTGGACCAATTACAGGAAGTTACAGCAATTCACAGCAATTATTGCAGAAGATGGAAGAGGAAAGTTCCAAATGATGATGATGATGATGATGATGATGATGATAAACTTTATTTTGAACACGGGTAGGAATAAAATAAATAGCCACAGTAAAAATATTCCAATACGTTTAGAGCACACATAGATAATGACAGCAGGACATATTTACCTGCATCCAAAAATTGCAATGTGAAACAAAAACATGAACCTTATTTCCAGATATGAAATTGCTGGGTTAATTTCAGACATGTACGATCGGGTGTCAGTGTCAAAATGTCACCTCACAGCACATAAGGCCTTCCTGTGTAGAGTCTACAGGTTCTACCCATGTCTCTGTGTACTCTGGCTTCCTCCCACCTTCCAAAGACATGCACTGTAATAAGTTTATTGGTCAATCGCCTGTAGGTGTGGATGTGAGTGGATGGTTGTTTGTCTGTATACAGCTCTGGAAAAAATCAAGAAACCACTGCAGTTTCCTCTGAAATCAGCATGTCTGCATAGCCATTCCATTCATGTGTCTGTTGAGTTCCAGAACACCTTATTCTACTTAATAAACACCTGATCCATGTCTTATTTAATAAGAAGCAGTAAAAACCACTGCTGTGGCCATCACTATCGTCTTGCAGTAGGACTAGCTGGGTGGCAAAAACAGTGCTATTAGCACTGCAAAGTAATTGGAATCCAAAAATAACTATTGAAAACTACTGGACTTCTGCTCTGACAATGTTCCCAAACTCTGAGGACTGGTTTTTCTATCAGGACAATGCTCCTGGCCTCAGCTAGGTCAATAAAGGTGTGGATGACGGACCACCAGATGAAGACCCTGTCATGGCCAGCCCAATCTCCAGACCTGAACCCACTTTGAAATCAGTGGTGGCTGCTCGTCTTTCAGACAGGGGAAGCTCATTGTCGGCTTACATAAAAAAATAAATAAATAAATAAAAAAGTCAAGTTATTTAAACATAAATTCAGCCCTCCATTCCTTTTTAAGACAATGGTTGTATCGTACCAAGTAAACAAGAAAATGTTGAAATTATGTTAAATTGAAACAAGGAAGTACAATGAGTGTGTTTTATTTACAGTGCAAGAAATTAACAAGTAATTTCATAGTGGTTTCTCTCTTGACTTCACAGTAGAATGCACAACGGTATTAATCTGAACTCTGTCAAGTGAAGGAGTAGATCTCAAACTAGCTGTCAGTCAAATGGGATTCAGCCTTTCAACTGATCCTCCAATCAGCATGTGAAATCCTGGCGTCCAGCCCAGCCGAGCTCCGCCCACAGACCCATTCACCCCCAGAGACGCCCGGTGTCCGGGGGCGGGACAACATTGTGGCATTTATCCAATTACCGTCCAGTTTTGAGGCAATGAAAAAAACTGTTCCACTCAGTCCCATTGAAGTGCATGGATGCTGAGCGTCTACGGGCAAATGCACTGAGCAGAGATCGAATGAGAAAACAGCGCATGTATGAGAAGTGAACAAGTGATCAAGTCCGCTGATTTGTGATAAAGCTGATTCTGAATGCACTCGTCTGTGAGATGAACGTGTTCTAACACATTTGTAGGCAATGAAATGTCAACACAACCGTACATATTTAACCATTTAATTTTCATAATTTTAGGGGAAGCCGGGCTTCCCTTGCAGTCTATGAGAAATTGTCACTGTTTGAAAACTTCTGGAGGAAGATGGATGGTCACAAGCCATGGAACATTGCTGAGCTTCTTGAATTTCTCTGCCAGGAGCTGCATAAAGTCACCCAACAGCAATGGTGGAGAGCCAAGACATGTGAAAGCTATCACTGAAAATCAGGGTTATTCCACCAAATACTGATGTCTGAACTTTTCCCAAGTTACAACATTAGTATTGTGTTGTTTAGAAATGAATATGAACGGATTTTCTTTGCATTATTTGAGGTCTGCATTTTTTGTTATTTTGACCATTTGTCTTGTTCTGCAAATACGGGCTCTAAATGACAATATTTTCATATGGAATTTGGGAGAAATGTCGTTGGTAGTTCAGAGAATAAAACAAAAATGTTAATTTTACTCAAACACATACCTATAAAATATAAAATCAAGGAAAGTGATAATTTTGCTGTGGTCTCTCATTTTTTTCCGGAGCTGTATGTCTGTTTTCCCTGTGATGACCTGCTTACATGTCCAGGCTGTGCCCCGCCTTCACCCACTGGTATTTGGAATAGGTTCAATGACCATTTAGAGGATTATCAGTTGAGAAAATGAATGAATAAATGAATGAATGTTATCAGCCAATTACTGAGCTATGAGCATTTTCCTGCCCCAAACTATCATCATATATCAGCCTTAAAAAATACCTTATTGGCCGACATTCAATTACTAGAAAACAAACCTCCACAGGCTGCTCTGTAGACTCTTCAACACTTTGACTTGGATCATTTATTTTAGACAGAAGGTGAAAAGTTATTTCTCCTCCCTACCCTTGGAAAATTCTGATTTAAGTTCTGCTGTTGGCTCCACTAAGACAAACCTTCAGGTGTAGTGTGTTGTCTCGGTGAGGTTTTCTGAGGACATATGATACCCACCCTCCACCACACACTCACATCTTGACACCAGCTGTTTTGGCCACTAATGCGATTGTACAACTGGTCCCATATACGCCACTGTGGTCCTGTCCCAAAGTTTGCAGCAATGATAAAAACACAAATACACATTTATAAGAATTACATGAAGCAGTTTATCGTTAGGTTTAAGAGAAGAGATGCATTGCATAAGAATGTCTTCATCTACATCTAAATTTATCAAAAAATATGACTATTGCTTTATCAAGAGGAAATGAAACATACAATGCCGTAATTACAGAAATAACGTAAGAGGCAGCTGAAAGCAGGAAAATAAAGATGAGCTAATAAGGTAAATAGTTGAGGATTTAAAAACCTGCATAAGAAGATATGATTTGTTTTTAAGTCTATCACATAAATACACTGTTGTCCATAAAGTTGGAATAAAATATTTTTCCTCTTCACATGGAATGATTGTGACACTGATTTATTGTTGATAAATAAAGTGTAACTGGGACTCAGTATGTAATCATTAAACCCGGTCAAAGGTGAATGCTGGATAAAAAGAGAAATGTGAAAGGAAGCAAAATTAATCCACATTTATGGGCAACAGTGTATTTGAAAACATACACAACCAATTAAAAGCATTTCCATGTTTCAAAAATCACTGTATTTTACCTGACTGTATAATTAGGAATTTAACTTAAAGGTGCATCAGTACACTTTTGGTCAACAGGGACAGAATTCCAGCACAAATGAATGAATATATATCATTAATACAATATTAATAGCTCATAAAGTCCTCTTTCATATGTATCAGAATACACCAGACCCTCTGTACACATCCTGTAGACACACAGGGAAGTTTTGCATATACTATTGTATTTGTGTTTTCAAGTCAGATCAAGTCAGATCTGGAGCAGGATGGAGAAAAAAATTTTCTTAGTTTTCTTTCATTCTGATGTGATTTTATTTATTCATTTATTTTTACATTACCATTTAGTTAGTAAATTTGATAATGGAAGGAATCCATCATCGTCCTCCCCTCTCAAACAGGAGGAGTAGCACAATACATCAACATGTTTGTTCCAGATGTAAGTTTTTCTCCCAGAGAGAATAACTGAGGAACTGACAGGAACATGGAGATGGAGTGTGTGGAACCTCCTGTCGTTTAGACCAGTGTTTCCTAAACTCTTTTTTGAGGGGTGTTTTTGGTGTAGTGATCGTAATGTCCATCTGTTGGTTTTCATTTCAGTGTGGATTGTGTTCACTATTCTGACTACACTAATCCTGAGCTCATATGGTTCTATCAATTTGATTCTGTGTCATCAGAGAGATCATAGAGTTCAGCTCCAGCCTGTGTCCTCATCTTTTATGCACTGAAGTATATTCAGATTCCTTGAACCTGATTACTCTCTTCTTCATGGTAGAAACTGAAACACCCAAATCCACTCCCATCTTTCTTTGAGGAACATTATTTTAAAATATTTCAATAATTTTCTCACAAATTTTTTGACGCACTAGTGATCCTCAGCCTATTTTTCCTGCTAATGGACTAGACTTTTCCTGGATGATGCTTTTGTTCATGAATACAATAACCTTTTCATGTCACCTGTTCCATTTCATTAGTTACTTACTTAGTTAGTTGCCAGTGTAACTCATTATTCTCCCTAAATACATGATCCTGCTCCAACCTTTACCTGAATGTGTTTCTGCCTGAATATGAAGGTTTTTATTTACTGTTTAAAATGTTAAATGTTTATAAATGTAAATGCAAATGTTAATATTGCTGACTCCTCTTAAATATGCCTTTTCCATCCATAATAATTATTTCTTACTTGGGCTTTGTTACAAATGATTGTGGCCCAGTTACGAAACATTGGAGAACAAATTTGTGCAAAAATGAACAAATTTGTTGGAAATTTTGGAAATGCATATGAATTTGGCAGCCCAAACACCATCTCCTGTGACCCACCTGTTAGTCACAGTCGAGCCTTTGGTAATGGATGCTTTAGTTCAATGGCCACATACAGCATAATATGATCTCAAATGGTTCGGACCAGTAAAATAATAACATAATAACCTAGAAATAATGTCAACTTCAAACTTTTCTCCATAGATAAGTTTGTCCACAAACTATCCTTTAAAAAAGTGTGAATAACATGAACAACTATGAACAACCAGAAATTAATTGAGAAAAATATGTGTAATGTTAACAACGTTATGCTGGTAATGTTACTGAATGTTACTACATGTCCACTTTGATCTGTAAGTTAATAATAATGATGGATTAGATTTATATAATGCTTTTCTATGAACATATACCCAAAGCGCGTACAGAGGATCCATTATTCATTCGCTCTCATATTCCCCCTCTGGTGGTGGTAAACTACACATGTAGCCACAGTTGCCCTGGGGCAGACTGACGGAAGCGTGGCTGCCAATCTGCGCCCACGGCCCCTCCAACCACCACCGAACATTCATACACATACGCCCACACATACAGTGTGAGTAGTAACACTGGAGGCAAGGAGGGTGAAGTGTCTTGCCCAAGGACACAACGGCACATGGACAGAGCGGGATTCTTGCCACCAACCCTTTGGTTATTGGACAACCCGCTCTACCATCTGAGCCATGGCTGCCCCAAGTTGTAATGCGTATATATGTAAATGATGAGTTGAGGCATAATATTGTTAAAATTGCACTTATTTTTCTTAAGACATTTAAGGTTCATGGTTGTTCAGTTTATTCAGATAATTTATAAATGTTAACATTTTCATGCAATTTTACTTTTTTATGGAATAAAACAAAGAGAAAATTTTGGAGTTGTCATTATTTTTAGATGTTTATGATAAAATTGTATTGGTCACTTCAGATCGAATTAGACCGTATGTGGCCCCTGGACTAAAATGATTGTAAATATCTTTTCTTTTTTCTTTTTATCTTTCTTTTTTTTTTTTTTTAGTTTGGTTTATTTCGAATATGCAACAAGACAAAGACAAACTAATCGTACTTAGTCCTTAGAAATAAAACAGGTAGTAAGAAGTCATGGAAAAAAATAAATAAATAAATAAACTTATACATATACATGACTTCTTTTGCACATTCGAAAAGGAGTGGGAGGAAGTATAATTCATCTTGAATGATAATCTTGATGATAATCTTGAATTGAATGATCTTGAAAGTTATTTTTGCATGTCACAAATTCATTGAATCCTTTGGTGAATTGGTTTTGGCCCACATATCGTACGTTTGACACCCCGAATTTAGACACATAATTGATCTGTGATACTTACAGCACTGCATTAACACCAAGGATCAGAGTAAATAGTAATAAATATCCCAGACTCTATGACCCTGAAGGATTCGTATGCCTGTGTTAGAGGGATATTCTTGGTCTGGGTGAGTTCTTTGTTTCCTGAGTGTTAAAGTGTGAAGCGAATCCCACTACTGTAACCCTGACTGCAGTATTAATGTGTCTGGTGGAGCTGCACGTTGTCTTTGAACAGCTGTATGATTTAAGAGCGGACGAGCTGGCAGTGGGTCAGCTGGATCCTGTTGTAATCCTCATTCTTCAGAGATGGGTCATCGTAGCCACAGGCCTGACTCACGCTCTGGGCTGAGTTAAAAAGTGCTGGAGTGCTGAGAGAACAAACAGTCTGCTGTGGGACTCTGCTGAGCACATCTCTACCTCATTGCACCAGTTGAGAATATCTGGGTCACAGACTGTTGGAGATGGACTACACTGGGCTGCTGGTGCTGCTACTAGTGCTCAGCTTCACTGGTACTATTTCTGAAGTTCTGCAATGGACTGAATTAGAGGAAGCAACGGTAAGACGTACATTTACTTTGTTGTTCATAAGCTGCTTTTGTATTCATAGCTTCACAAATGTGTTGTGTCATAGTGTTTGGTGTTGCTTTATTAATGTTTCATTGTTTGCCTCCACTTTCTCAGGCTTATTTAAGGCAGTATGGTTACCTGAGTGACCCTATGGATCCTCAAGACCCTAATTATTTGGAGGAGGTTGTTGAAGCTCTCAGGTAAAACTTATTTGGTTGCTGATAATTGAAGATAATGTGTTAACTTTATGAGTCTGACCTGTTTTTGTTGAATGAGTTTGCAGTTGTTTGATGTTGTTGTTTCTCCAGGGTTTTCCAGAGAGTGAATGATCTGCCCCCCACTGGAGAATTAGATGATGCTACCCTGGAGGTCATGAGGCAGCCCCGCTGTGGCATGGAAGACCCCTTTAACAAGAAACAGCACAGATACAGAGTCATGGGTGAGTAGTGAAATACTGTCATTCAACAGAGAAAATACAGGTGCTGCCAACAAATGTACATGTGAATAGCTGTTAAGCTGTTTTTTTTTTTTTCTAGAATGGTGCAATTATTGTCAATACTTCTAGAATTCATACTACATATTTTCTTTTCCTTTTTTTTCTCCCGCATTTTATTCATTTTTACAATTATACATGATAACAATAAACACAGATCTAAACCATGACGAAAACCAACAACCAAAACACCAAACCCGACAAAGACAGAACATTAATATCTTTCACAACAATACCACATAAAAGGACAGTGCAAGTACCCTCAACTCAGATAAATAATCATTAAAAGTATCAAAGGGAATCCAAAGATAATATACAAGACTGGATCAGGATTTAGGAAAAAAGAACTGAGAAAATTGCCTATTGAATTGCCTATCTGAATTTATAGTCTTTCAGCTTAATATTTGTGATGATGATATGCACCCCCTCACCTGGTTCCACATGGTTTCACTTCTAAAATTAGTGTCATTATTCACTCCATACCTAAGAGATGTGCTATAGAGAAAGTCTTCGATTTGTGAATTTTCCAGTTTGACAAAATCCTTCTTTTCACAGCCAAAAAGGCTAAACCAACTATATTACATATTTTCTGACAAAATACTCAACTGTCTCACTGTCTTTATTTTGAATAAATCCAGTGTTCAGTTTCTGATTTTGACATTTTCTCAGTGCTCTATGTGTTTTTACATGTTTGATGGAATCCAAAGTTTTAACAAGAGCAGTAAAGTGTAATTATTGACTACTGGTAACCTATGTTTAACACCTAAAGGGACAAGGAGGCAGAACACCATACTTATTTACACTCAGCTCAGATATTTTAGGTGTTGTCATGGATTACGTGTTAAATAGTAGAGTTACACATTAAAAGTAGAAGTAGTATTTGGCTTTACTGGACTGTAATATAGAATGCAATGAATTTAGACATGAAAATGTACATGCTAAACAACGTAAAATCTATAAATGTGTTGTATTAATATGGAACAAAAGAGACGAAAGACTGTATTGCATGTACACTTCAAAGAAAAGTCACACAACATTTCATTGGACCGCCTTTAACTCCATCAGAGATACATTCATACCTCCACCAGGAGGTATTGTGATCACTTTGCTTTGTGTGTTTGTTTGTTTGTTAGCAACTTTATGGGAAAACTATTGCAACCATCTTTATCAAATTTTACCCACAGATAGGCCTAGGCCCTGGGACGAACCCATTAAATTCTGGGCCAAGTAGGCCAAAGTCAAGGTCGCAGCAAGGTCACAAAATCTCAAATTTTCCTCTCTCTCATCATTGAGCAATTTTCGAAAATTCATAAAAAATTCAAAACAGCTCCAATTAGCCTCCAATTTGATACACCCATAGCTTATAACAATATCTTGTATCTCGTACAAAATTGTCCAAATCCACTGTGGAATGTGAACTCTGTGGACATTTCAATTTAACATTGAAAATCCCCACACATTTTTCATTATAACTCAACAAATATTGATTGGAATTTAATATAATTTGACATACACATGACTGGTACCAAACTTCAACTTTTTCCTGTTGTATGGAACAACCTTGAAACTGTTAAATTTAAAAAGAAATAGTCGATCCACACATGCACACTGTTCGGGTGCTTGGCGGAGGTTTGCATTCTCTGAACATTTGTTCATTTATTTATTTATTCATAGAACTTTTCAACATTTAATACATATAACACTTATAATTTCAAGTAATGTGTTCATAATACAAAGACTGATGCTGGACATGGTAAACAAACACCCCCCACACCCCCAAAAAAAAGGCAATACAAACAAGACACGCATAACAAGACAATTAAGACATGGGATGCATTCTGGTACATTTAAGTAAGTAAACAAATAAACAAACAAACAAACAAACAAACAGACAGGTCGATCACAATGTAAAGAACTGAAATGTATTTACAGTTCCAGGCCAGGTAACATTCACATAGTAGAAAAGAGGCTCCCATATTTTGTTAAATTTGTTAACAGAGCCATTTAGAGTGCACCTACATTTTTCTAACTTTATATTCAGCATGATCATGTGTTGGAGGTGATGAGTCCTTCTTTATTCATTTTTTAACCAAGATCTTGTATTGATGGTAGAAGAGTCAGATTACTGTGTAAAGTCTTCTCCAGCAAATCTCGAAGAGTCTCACTGGGGTTCAGGTCTGGACTTCAAGGTGTCTAGTCCATGTACAACATCTCATGCTTGCTGAACCACTATTTCCCAACTTGAGCCTTATAAATCCTGGTGTTGTCATCTTGGAATACATGTATTATCAGGGAAGAAAAAGTCCTCTGATGTTCAACCCTGGTTATTCAGTATGTTCATAATCAGCTGACCTAATTTTATGGCCACATAATGTTACTAAACGTAGACCTGACCAACTGACAGTCTATATGTATTTAATGTTCTGTATTTGATCACAAATCTAGGAATTAAGAAGGAAAAATGACACAGACAGCTTTACATCCCCTACTCAGTTAGGTACACAGTTGTGTTGTGGTGACTTATACAATCCTTCTTCTTTCTCAGGTCGCTGGAGAAAGAGGAATCTGACGTATCGCATCCACAACTACACACCTGACATGAAGAAGATAGATGTGAAGACAGCTATCCGCTCTGCATTTAAGTACTGGAGTGATGTGACTCCCTTGAACTTCAGAGAGGTTGACTTTGGCAGAGCAGACATAAGGATCTCCTTCCATGATAAAGATGGCTACTGCCCTGTGCCATTTGATGGACGTGGTGAGTTTGAAAGGTTTTCCAAACAGACTGTAACTTGGCCCCTGGAACACTTAGTTAAACTGTTTCTTTCTGTCGTCTGCAGGTCATGTACTAGCACATGCTGAGTCACCAGAGTCTGGTATTGTCCATTTTGATGAGGCTGAGTTCTGGACTGAGGGGTCATACTATGGCACTAATCTGCGTATTGTAGCTGCCCATGAAATCGGACACGCCCTCGGTTTGGGTCACTCTCAGTTCAGAAGTGCTCTGATGGCACCGGTCTACTCTGGGTACCGGGTCAACTTCAGACTGCACTCAGATGACATAAAAGGCATCCAGGCCCTGTATGGTGAGTATGTCACCACTAACCCTATGATGATCTATTAACCCATAAAGACCCAAACAACCTCCTTTGATCAAAAGCATCAACTGATCTAAACTGTTGATCCACTAATCCTATCAATACATGTAAATAATTGGTGTAAAATGCAGTTTGTCATCTTTTCATGGTCATCAGATATGACCCATTTGGATGTTCAGAGGCTCCGTAATTACCGTGGAAACACTGTCATCTTCTACAACATTGATTCACCAGTAAAACCCATGGAGTTGGATAAGTGACAGTTGATGAACACACTTGGTTTATGTTCAGTTAATGCTATATTTAACTGAAAAGGTCTCATTTTCTTCATTTTTTTCTGTTTTGATACAATAACTTTTGACATTACGCTGAGCTTCTATGAACTACTTCATGATCAGTCAATTCAACACAGGAGAATGGGATGATTTTCAGTGAAAAAAAAAGCTAAATACAGAGGATAACATGATAATAAATAGTGATAAATGACTTAGGAAACGTTAAATAGAAAGAAAAATTCATTTGGGAACTGCCACAAAAGTCACACTGGGTCCTTATGGGTTAAGAATGACCCCTCACAGTGCGTTTATTTCCACTGTGGCTGCTCTGTTTTACAGGCAGACACATCACAAGTACTTTGGCCAGTCCGACACCTGCAGACGGTACCTTTCCCACAGAGAGCACCCATAATACTGCGAACATCCCTGACCCCTGCACTGCCACACTGGATGCCATTATGCTAGGTAAGACACAACACTGCATTTAAGTACAAATTTTAAGTTTTTTACACGTTTTATGCAAGTTTACAGTATACTGTACTGCACTACATCTGAAAGGTAAATATTGTCATTTTTACAGCACTACATTTATTTAACTTTTCCGATTACAATCTCCAAATGTATTGATTTTAAATGTTTATGATTAATTTAAGGATTAAATTGGTAGAAAATTACACATTTTTCTCCTTAATCTTGGAAAATGCATTGCCCTTTTTCATTGTTACCATGTATTGTTTATTATATATATTAAATTATAAAAAGGTTTATTTGGGTACTCCACAAACATACGCAACAGCCTAAATTTTTTTACCTACTAAAGTTGGAACGAGGTAAAGTACAAGCACAAAAAGTTTAAAGAATTATTGTGCTGCTAGAAAACATTCTGCTAAAACTTCCTGTAAAGAGCTTTTAAATATAAACTGTTATTTGCACCATTTCGTTTTTGCTTCACTTTGTCATATTTATGGACATATATCCATCTACATGCCTCAGCTCACTCCATCTAAAAACACAGGAAAGTGTTTTAATGATGAGCTGTCACAAAGACCAAACAGTAATATTGGTAATAACACAACACTTAATGGCAATAACTAACTTGAAGTACAGTATATGTAATGTTAAAAAACAAACAAACAAACAAACAAACAAAAACTGCTGTGTTTTTCACTATCAGAGATAAACCTGGCTCATACTTCTTCTTAATCTTGGAAAATGCATTGTGACAAAGCTAAGAACAGGCCTGATTTTCTGACTTACTCAACAGTTAACTTTTTTAGAATACATGTTTTCACAGGACTTCAACACTACAAACATATAATTCTAAAAATAACACATTCCTGATGATTTAACTACACAACAGTATATAAAATGAGTCAAATGAGGCTCGTTGTGAAGCATTTACAGTAGCAGCTGTAAAATGAATCCACAAATCATCATATATAAAAATAAAACACTGAAAAAGACAATTTTACTGCACAATGACTGCACTTGCTTTTCATACTTTGATGCATTTTGCTGATAATATTTAAAGAATTTTATTAGTGATGCATGGAAGCACAACTGGCTTATATTATATTATATTATATTATATTATATTATATTATATTATATTATATTATATTATATTATATTATATTATATTATATTATATTATATTATGTTTATGTTTATGCATTTGGCAGATGCTTTTTTCCAAAGCGACTCACAGGGGAAAACCAATTAAATCACTCAATCAATCAAATTTTATTTATATAATGCCAGATCACAAAAAAAGTTATCTTATGACACTTTATATATAGAGTTGGTCAAAACCAGACTCTAAGCCAATTTACAGAAACCCAACAGAATCCTCCAGGAGCAAACACTTGTGACTGGTGACAGTGGTGAGGAAAAACTTCCCTTTAACAGCAGAAACCTCGAGCAGACCCAGACTCCTGGAGGATGGCCGTCTGCCTTGACCAGTTGGGGTTAAAGAGAGAGGGTAAAGAAAGAGAAAAAGAGAGAGCGATAGAGATAGAGACTGGGGGAGAAGGGGGGAGTAGGGGGAGACACATGGAGGCAGTTGAGGATAAATGAGTGGTGATGATGAGGGCAGGGAAGAGGCAGGACCACCGCAGCAGGTCCAGAAATAATCCTGGAAGAATCTGTGATAATCCTGGGAAAAACCTTTTTAGAATATTTAAGATGGAATGTTTGAAAGTGTTAGGATAGGAGGTGCTCTCGGAAGAGCTGGGTCTTCAGGAGCTTCTTGAAGATAGGCAGGGATGCCTCTGTTCTTGTAGCAATAATATTATATTATATTGTGTATTAATTGTGTGTTGCCTTCAAGGATGTATGTATATATTTATCTAATTATTTTTCTGGTATGTCAATATAGGTAGGTGTGTGTGTGTGTGTGTGTGTGTGTGTGTGTGTGTGTGTGTGTGTGTGTGTGTGTGTGTGTGTGTGTGTGTGTGTGTGTGTGTCTGTGTGTGAAAATGATAAGTGAGATTAACTATTTACAAAAGATCCAAGGGACCTGATGTTTCATACATAATACTTATAGGAGGCTAAAAGTTAGAGTGTCGTGTGGAGAAGGGGTGGGATTAAATAAGTCATACTTCCTCCTGCTCTGTCAAATATGCAAGTGAGGCCATATTTTGTTTTCATGTATATGTATACATTTTTTATGTTTTCTTGCAATCTGTTTTATTTCTAAAGACTAAAATAGTATTACTTTTTGTTGCATATTCGAAATAAACAGAAACTAATTAAATTCTTTTATATAAATCTTGCATTTGAACACTTTTTCCACCACAGGGATAAGTTACAGTCTAGATATTGTTATAGAACATACTACAGAACATCTAAATATGTGGCTTTACATTAACTCATGATACATAAAGTCTCTCTGTTCTCCTGTACCAGGTCCATGGAGGAAGACATTTGCTTTCAGTGGTGACTATGTGTGGACCATCTCTGATCTGGGACACAACACACCAATAAAGATTGACAGGCTGTGGAAGGAGCTCCCTGGAAACCTAAATGCTGCCGTGTACTCTCAGAGAACAAACAAGACGTACTTCTTCAAAGGTTTAACTTCTGTCAACAGCTCCACCTTTGTTCTGCTCTTTGTCTGTCAGTCCAGACACTTTGTAAATGTTTGTACTATTTCTGGTCTTAGGAGGGAAAGTGTGGAGGTACACAAGTTTCCTGCTGGACTACGGCTACCCCAAACAGGTGAAACGGATCCCTGCTGGTATTGATGCAGCTTTGTACCTGGAGAAGAATAAGAAACTGGTCTTTATTAAGGTGAAAACCTCAGAACATGAGAAACAGATGTATTGTAACATGTGCCTGCATCTTTTTTTAGTGCACACCATTCTAAATTTTCTATTTCTGCAGGGTTCAGAACACTGGCAATTTGATGAGCTGAAGTATAACGACATGGGTCTCTACCCCAAACCTTTGAGCATGCTTTTCACCGGTGTCCCATCAAGTCCAGATGCTGTGTTCACTTGGACAAATGGCAAGATCTTCTTCTTTAAGGGAGATAGTTACTGGCGTGTGAATGAGATGTTGAGAGTGGACAGAGGGTACCCACTGAGCAAGGGGGAGCGCTGGATGAAATGCTAGGAATCTACCAGTAGAGGGCAGCAGATACCAAGAGGCCTAAAGCAGGGTGCTGGTTCCACTCCAGGGGCACTGACAACCATCAACCTCAACATTACCAATTAACCATCAGTTACCGTCACAGAATCTACTGTGAGAATCATTTGTTTTCACTGGATTTGATCATAACAAAGCTACTTCTGTTCCTAGGATAATCTAATTTTTGTGAGGCTTAGTTCATGAACACAAATGTGTGTTTTTGTGACTGCGAGAATTATGTAAGCTTTTGTATGATCTCAGAGAGAAATCAAGGGAGGTCTTGTTTTTTTCTCTCAAACACATGTGTTTGATTATGTGTCTTGATACTTTCAGTAAGATGTAATATGATGGAGTTTTCATTTTCTGTTCAGACTTTTGTAAACAATCAAATGACACTTATGTATGTTTTTGCCCTTAATTGTTGCAAACTAAACATGTTGGTTTTCTTATAAATCACACTGGTCTGTTAAAATGTGTGATGAAAGTCTCTGCTGGAAATCTAACATTTTTTTGCCATTAAACAAGACATAACGTCAGTTGTAAAATTACATTTAGACTGCAATGCCCTGTCACACTGTAATACGTATACTCAATGTGACAAAAGCCGGTCTAGTCTGCATTTTGTTTGTGTGCAAAAAACCTTGAAATGCCATGGCAACTGCAACCAATTGCAGAGTAGGAAATCATCCCCATGACCTCTTTTATTGGCGATGAAAAATGTGGTGAGTAATGCTGCCAGAGTTACTAAGAACCCAAAGAGACAAACAGTGCAATTTGAGTCAGCTGATGAGTAACTGTTTTCATATCAAACACATTTATTTATCTTTCAAATTTCTATCAACAGGTATGTACAGATTCAGGTAACAAATGCATTGTACCTGCAGATTGACATATTGTAGCTAATTATTTAACAGTCTAGAAATTAACAACAAACATGCTTTGTTTTTTGTCCTTTTTCATCGTTACCATGTATTGGCCATTATATAAATTAAATTACAAAAAGGTTTACTCAGGTACTCCACAAACACACAGTCTAAATTCTTTACCTACTGCACTTGGAAAGAGGCTACAGTACAAACACAAAAAGGTCAAAGAATTATTGTGCTGCTAGAAAAGATCCTGCTAAAAGCTCCAGTAAAGAGCTTTTAAATATAAACCGTTATTTGCACCGTTTAGTTGTTGCTTCACTTTGTTGTATTTATGGACATATATCCATCTACATGCCTCAGCACACTCCATCTAAAAATACACAAAACAAACAACTGTTTTAATGATAAACTGTCACAAATCTTAAGACCAAACAGTAAGATGGGTAATAACACAACACTTAATGGCAATAACTAATTTTGTACAGTACATGTAATGTCAAAAAAAAAAAACTGCTGTTTTTTTCACTTCTAGAGATAAATCTGGCTCGTACTTATGCATTTAATACATAATGACAGGAAATGGATGACCTTGTTTCATTAGGATGTGTTTTAGTGTTTCTCCGAGACACACAGTGGTCGCAGTGGTTATAGCATTCAAACAGCTTGATAACTTGTCCTTCTCTCCAAACAGCAGCGATGTCTTCCTTTGAACTCCAGTTACACTGAGGCAATAAACAAACCCACAGCTCAGTGAATCACTTTCTGTTCTACTGTGCATCAGGAAGACACTATGGAACAAAAAGCTTAGTCCCTTCTTTGCTTTTGTGCAGCTCAGACCCTGACAACTGGGGTTGTAGCTGTGAGGGGTGCAGTGGACCCCGTCTCATAATCTAGGTCAATCATTGTGTGGTTGGTCGTGCCCAGGCTGCTAAGGGAAGTACCGGTGCCCATCTGTCTGTCCCGCAGACTTTGCAGGTAACTCTGAGAAGACAAAGAACACAGATATAAGTGAGGAGCACAAAAATTATCAGGTGTCTGAACTAGACAAGCTTAGACATTACAGAGTGTAAATAAGTGATGCCATAAAAACACACTCATCAGTATCTACAGCACACGCCAAGTTGGGTGACACTGACCGGTGCCAGTAGATCCCCAGCGTAACGTTTGACTGGAGTGGGTTTACGGCGGTACGTGCCTTCCTGCCCACCTGCCTGCTGTCGTTTTTTGGCGTCCTTCTCTCGGATCCGCATCAGCTGGACTCGCTTCTGTCTCCGACTGATAACAACTAAGAAAAGAAGGAGGATCCATAATCACTTTATTCTGAATTACACATTTTCGACGGCCATCACAACAGTAAATGGAAACGGCTTGTTTAATAAATAGTGAATCATTTCTATTGCAAAAACAAAAGATTTGATAGTCAGTGACATACTGAAGAAACATGGGATCATATGGAAATTCTCATGACACTACATGTTTACAGAGGAGGTTTAGTGACCTATGTTTATATTATTTCACTTACTTTTAATGAAATAAATTAATGATATGATATACCATAAACGTGATCAAATTAAAGAAAATTACAGCTTTCTCCGAAGTAAAACAAATTTGGAAACATTTGACACAATACATCCAAGTCACCCAAATATATAACAGACCCAGCTGTTTTTAGATATTTTATGGGCATACATAGTTATATTAGCTGAAAATTGGCATTTCTTAGAAAAGTACTAACACAGTGAAAGTGTCCTGATAATTCATCCTTACCCTCAGTGTGTGAGAAGCTGTCATCTGTTAGTTTCCACTGGACCAGCACTCCTATGAGACTGAGGGCAGGCCAGATGCCCAGAATGACCCAGCTGTACCAGCACAGAGGTGGACCGGGTGTGAGACGTAAGCATTCATAGACATGCATGGCCAGAGCAAACATCTCCACAAAGTAGTCGGCACACACTGTCATTATAGCTGCCCCGAACACAGCTGTGGAGATCATGGTGAAGAGCTTCTGCCACTGCAGTGTCAGCACAGCAAACAGCATGCCTGTTCCCAGAAGTGCACCCAAAGGCACCCACACTGTAGTTGGGGTGTAGAACTGCTGAGTGACCAGCAGGGCGGCGAGAGCCAGGTGTAAGCCAAGCAGCAGACCTGTCATGAATAGGCCTACGCTCCGCACCAGCATCGTGACCAAACCGCACAGCAGACCTATGCCGAGGCCGATACCCGCGCTGGCCTCCACGCTCAGCTGGGTGTCCAGCACATGCTCCTTGTGGCACAGCAAGAAAATGATGACCGAGCCAAACATTAGGCCAGACAGGAACATGACAGCCTTAAAACAGCGGTAACCTAAAGGAAAAGAGACACAATAGTCAGAACTGCAGGAAAAAAAGGCCCAAATTCTTTCACACTGGTATTTGGGGCGACACATCTGTACATGCAAACATTGTGAAGATGTATCATAACCAGTCTAACCAGTATAATGTGCTTATGAATTCACTGGATTTCATTGTTTGTCTTTTACAAATGGAAACATACACACTGACTTCAGTGGCCCCAAGATTACTTTTGAAAATTGGTCTTGTTGTTCATGTGGGTTAGTTGAGGACTGTGACCAGTTCAAACTGGAATCTACTCATCAGATAGAAACAATAATGTGAAGAGCCAAACAACAAAATCAGATCTGAGCAGTAAATCTCAGTTGAGCACTGAGCCATCAGTGTGAATGCAGCCAGACCACATCATAAATGTGCTGTTGTATGTTTTTATTCAGCCTGACGTCATATAATTAAATACTACACTTCAGAGTGAGTTTACAGTTTCAGGTGACATTTTAAGTTATGTCATCCCAAAAGTTGCATGACTCCAAGGTCTGTTTGCCTGCTGGGATTCTTACCAAAGAAGCAGTAGATGATGCCGAAGAGGCAACACATGGAGCAGATGACGGCAGGGATGACATCATACTTCCTGTCTATTTCCAAACTACAGACGTCCACCTCGGCCATGCCTGCCCCCACCCCTTCAGAGCTTAGCCCGGTGGGATCTGCCATTCTGGGTGAATGTCGGAGGCGGTGGGGCTGGGTGATGTTCAAGACAAGGGTGAAACTTCTGGTGATGTTATCTGAAGTCCATCTGAGCAGGTTTGATGACTGCAACAAAATAAAATATAAAAGGGTTTTTAAGTGGCAGGAAAGTAAGAAATGTAGAGAAATGTAAGTCAAAGGAAAATGAAAAATCTAAGAAGACCCAAGGGGGTAAAAGGTGAAGCTTTAGGCCATCTGTGTACTACTTCAACTACCTCACAGTAAGTGAAGATGGTTTTACAAATGTGATTTATACTGTGGTGTAGGTCTTAATTTTGCTCTTAAATGAAGTATGAATGTAGTTAGAACTACAGCCTTTGGTACCATGTTAAGAATCACAAAAATTAATGAAATTTCTGACAAACAGAAAGACTACACAGGTTATCATTTTATAATTTGTTGTATAATAATAAAGTGGGGCAAAAAATTAGAGCATGACTTACAAACAACAGTAATCACTGGAAATATCAACAATGATAATACCACCAAGTATTTACCACAGGAGTCTCCAAACTAGATCAGCTTAAGATCCAGAAGAGAAAATATTCACAGGATCCAAATGTACTAAAAGACATTACAAATGGCCTAAATATCTATATATTCTTTTTTTTAATCCTTCAAATGTAAAACGTATGATGAAACACCTTTTCAATGTGAGAGGGCCATGTACATTTTATCTGGGCTGTACAGACCAGTTTAGTAAAAAAGACCTTATATCTAACTTACACATTATTGTATGGCATCCTCTGGAATTTCACTCTGCATATTGGAAATCCCAGGTTTGGGTTGGTGAAGACAGATTGAGTCAAAAGTAAGAATGCTGAGCCTACCATGTGCTACGATTTCTCTATATTTTTATATTAATAGTTGAATTTCCCAATAAAAAATGTAATTAATAAAATTATTTCACAAAGTAAAAGTTTTCAACCATGACTTTTTTGTAAGAGTAAAGTCAATTCACGCAGAATTTATAGCCAAATAGTCATATTTACAATAGTCAAAAACTAAACAAGTTTGTGCAGCAGCTACATTTAGACATCTGTCGGAAGTCTGACGCATAGTTAGATCTAAACCTTAGTCAAGGTCTATCTTTGTGAAACAGACCTCTGTGTGTGCAGCTGTCACACATTCTGCACACTATGCTGTAGATGTCAATCCTGCATGTCCGGCATAGGGTCAAATAAGGGTGTTTTATCGACCTGCTGTCCAGCTGTGTTTCCTCCATAGTGAAGTCTGTCATCTGAAGAGAGTAGCTTACTGGTTCATTGGCAATGAAACATGTTTTTCTATCTTTGAAGAATTACACAAGAGAAAAATAAGGCAGTGCCATTTAACTGGCTTATGGTTGCATGTTAACATATTTTAATCAGTTCATTTCTGTACACTTGCTCATGCACAAAGTCAAAACATAAATGCAACTGAAAGTGTTTATTTCAAATACACATTAGGTCCACAGTCATTGATCATATTTTCACATACGTAGCTTAGCAGCTCACTTAAGATAATGTATATCTGAAAAACCTTACAAAGCAGTCTTGGCGGTGGAAATGACACCATGACTGTTGTGTTGTCATTTCTGTTTCAATACACGTGCACTGACTAGTAGTCTTAAAATTATCTTTGCGATTAACCAGTGAAACTGGTAGGCTTGTGGAGAGCCACGCAGGACTGCAGTGGGGCTAAGGCTTATGGGTGGATTGCTCTTTCTGAGGCTGCTGGCAGGCCTCCTTCATGATCTCACCACAGCTGAGATCCGATTACAGCTCACTCACGTTTTCTGCTCGGGACAAACAGTCAGGGACCAGTTAGGCCCTGCCTTTTCATTGAGGTTTCCGAAAATGTTCTTTCTTTCCCTCATTTACTCACTAACCTATCCCTTGTCTTTAACTAAAACTTCCCTGACCGGATTCCCTTTTATCAAAGAAATATGTCTCATTTGATTCATACTTTTCCCTCAGGCAGGCCAAGTGATTTGCATGTCTTGCCTATGAATGACTGTACTTGGAAAAAATGAGGGCTCAACGGAAAGTTCTTTTTCTTCTTCAGTCCCTCACAGTTCGTCACTACCTATTGCTCTCTCCCTCTCTTTGCCTTTAGCCGTGACAAAAGCAAAAATCTAATGAAAGTTCTTTAAAATGCTACATTTTCAAAACAAATTCACGTAGCCTGCTGCAATCTGGACACTGTAATATACTCGAGACTAAACACTGAGTGTAATCTGTTAATATTCAAGTCTGTCAAATCTAGTGTGTGTGTGTGTGTGTGTGTGTAAACATCTAAATAAAACATGGAGTAATTCAAAATTTTTGTCACAGCATATACGCAATTGAATAAAATGAAAACTTATATGATTAAATTCATAAAACTTCTGGTTACGTAAACCATGCTATTTGAAGAATAAGTAAGTTTTTGGAGAGGGGAAAAAGTACCAAACTAAAATGTCAGGGCATTTGTGGACTATAGCAGACAATGGCAAAGTAGGAGACCAAAAAGGAAAAACTTTTCTAACTTAATTAGAACTTATGGAGAGATTTGTCTACATAGTTATGACTATAACTTACTTATGACTATAATCATCACAGTAACTCCAGCCAACATAAAATGAAGAACCAAACTCTATTGTGGATGATTGGATCATATAAAACCATAGAGGAGGCTCTGGGCAAGGGAGGATTCGATATGATGACTGGGCAAGGCTTTATGTGTGGTGAAGGTTACCACTATGTCTAAAGCAAGTTATAAAAACTGGAAACTTCATTTTCAACATTGCAGATGTGAATGCGAGTGCCATTCTCTTAGGTTAACTCACACCAAACACAACTTTGTTTTAAACTGTTGAAACAAATAATGTATAATTATCTATAGGCCATCTATAACACATACCCAAAAGACCCCAAAAAATGTGTTTGTCAGCTATTTTGACAATCAATTTCAATTCCTCTATCAAATGTCAACAATTACTGGAAAATGTATATGTTCCTGTTGCCTTCTTCATTCAGTATTTTAATCTATCCAGAAATATTTAATCTAAAATGAAAGAAAGCAAAAACTACTCATATTTGAGAAGCTACAATTGGTACAGCTTTGGTATATCTGCTTGACAAATAACTTATCAAAACTTACCAAACTGTGAAAATAAAATAGAAAAACATAATGCATGGCAACTCATTTATACTGTGATTACAGTAATTGGACACTACCACATTGTTTTCCATTATTGTTTGTAATTGATTAAGACACTGAGAATGCATGTTCGGTGGCCAGCTAACTGAATTTAGGACCATCACAATTAGTCAGTCTGTTAGAAGCTGAAAAAAGTCTACGGCCTCATATCTACAACAACATGTGTTCATGTTATCACTTTTTTTTTTAACTTAACCAGAGTGTGAAGTAGTTAATATTTTATACAGTAATGAACTAAATGCTCCATACACGTCCTGGGCACTCCTATGTCTCTGTACGTCTGCCTCATGTTACCCCTCTGTGAGCTACAATGGTATCCAATGTCTAGAGGCTTGGAAGTCCTTGGTGCTGTGGGAGAATAGAGCCATTATGGGACATAACAAAGACCCTGAGGCCCATGCTGTGACCTCTAGTGGCACTCGGAGGAAACCATGCGGACGAAAAAGGAGACGGTGGCTGGGAGCACCAAGGAGACTGGTAGATCCCTAAAGTTTGCTTTAAGATGGGTGCCAAGTATTTGTCTTCAGAGGGGTGGTGAGTGATGGAGGGAGGGGGCTCCAACTCCAAGCAGAGCTATCTATCAAAATGACTAAACTCTCTAGAGGCCCCTAAACATCCCATTGCTTCCAACCTAAATTTTCTCGCTTTCTCATTTTGAGTGTGAGTGGAGATGCTTTCCATGATTTAGAAAACACATAAAAAGTTCCCAGATTGCTCATATTTATGGAGTGATAAATGATATGTCAAAGGTGACAGGCCTTAAGGTCACAGGAGTTACTTTAATGTTGTGTTCAGTGGTGGCTTGTCAATAGAGGGCGCTAGGGCACTGCCCCACCTGTCCCACATGAAGGAGAAGACCATACCTACGATAATTTTATGAAAACAAGCTATACATGATACATCCTGTGAGTACTGTGTACCTGCATTCAAGTGTAGTTTAACAGTGTTTCTGGCTGTTTAGTGAGCAGTCAAGTCACATGTTTCCTGTTTGGGGTGCCACCCGAGAACTCCATAGGCTCTCGTTATAAATGGCACATGCGCAGAGGACCCCCCTCCAATACAAGATGTGCCCAAGGACCACCCACAGAAGTAAACATCACACCTCGAAAAGAATCAAGACCTTCCTCAGAAATGGAATCAGCAAATAGGTCAGTAACTAATACCACTGAAACATCATTAAGCAGTTGGATAGCTCAGTAGTAATCACAATGGACTTCAGTGCGTGAAGGTGCAGGACTGAGTCCCAGCATAAGTGGTATCAGTGATATGTTCTAACCCTAATGTGGATTTTCTATATTTTAATGCCATGTGATCTACCTGCACTACCTTCAACCCTAGTCTACGTGGATTGTCCATACTATCTGTGGAAAAGACACTTGTCAGGGACATGCCTGACTTTAACAATAGAGTCATAGAAAAATATGCATGTTTGAAGGATAGACAGGTGAAATGTACAAATACAAATACATGACTGAAAAGACATACTGTGTATTTTTATTTTTATTCATATTTTAAAATAGCAGTGCATGTACTTTGGTGTATCCCAGTGGTGATATGTAGTTACAGTGTAGCTGAAAACTGACTTGGATACTGCGCCCCACCAAAAAAATAATTTCACCAGCCACCACTGATTGTGTTGCCCTTTAAACCAAACAACAGTGTAGACCCCTGAACAAACACTGTAGGGGTCTGAGTGCTCAGCTGTTGATGAACAGGGAGGGTCAGCTACAAGTTCCCCACATAGCTAATTCGGGTGTGTTTAATACACGGGTGGGCGTGTGCAATCACAGCCAAGGATTCTGGAAGTTCTCCTGTGACTTGATGGCCAGGACCAGCTGAGAAGCTGAAAACCTGTTGTGTTATGGCTTGGCTGTGTGACAACGTCACTGTGATGACTCTACCAAGAATGTGAACTGCACCAGGTCTGTGCTCTGCAGTTGTAGTCATAAATCATGCCACCCTCTGCTAAACATCTTATACAGACAGACAAGAAGAATCTTGGAGTTAATGCTAGTGGCATAGTAGGTTGAAAACACTGACCACAGAACCGGTAGGGCCACTAAGGTCCAAGTCCTAACTACAACGGCTGACCATGGGTAAGTGCATCATCCATTCAGAGTCTCCAGACCTCCCCTACCGGCTAATAGTTCACTCTTGTTCTGGTTCCACATTATAATTAAACCACAAACATACTTCAGGTCAACTGCGAGTGAACTTTAAATGATGATACATAACAACTGACATAGCAGAGAAGAGTCAATAACTGTTCCACTTCATTACAAATCAGATAACTTCTGCATCTAATTCTTGAGAATCTAATCCTGCATAGTCAGATCCATCTCCACATTTGGTTGGTGCTGCACCAGCAACAAAGATCGTTCTGGAATGGGGTAAAATTCTAGCTTTTTGACTAGTTTGTATGTCTTTGAACAAATCATACTCATCTGGAGCAGCACTAAGTGCAACATGAAGTAAAAGTGTCTTTGCAGAAGAGCGGGGGATCGTAGAGAATGGGTTTGGTACAACATCTGTCCATCGAGATGAAAGATCAGTTTTTATTGACAAAATGCCTGCAGAAAATGGTAACAAAAGGTCTTAGTTCTGATTCTTCATTTGGTGTTTTTTTTTTTATCTAGTAGCATTCTAAGTTCTATTTTAGCTTAGGGTTCCAGTGACTGATATTGTATGAAAAACTGTTTCAGCTTTCCCCCCTTTATATGGATTTCCTCCAAGAAGATTTTTCCTCCATCATGTTTCAGGAAAACTGGTTCAGTAGTTTTCATGTAACCCTGTTGTCAGAGAGACTGATGGAGAGACAGTCCTTCATTGTGGAGGTAATCTGATTATCGCACACTAGCATTGTACTCCTACAGAGATGCCTTGCCCTACATTATCTCGAGAAATTTAGGGAACACATTTTTTTTTATATACACTCCAACAAAAACAATATTGTTACTGTTATAACATTTTTATTTTTCAATGAAAATTACATTTCCTTCTAAGATCAACCAAATAATTAAAATATAATCTCTCTTGTACATTGTATTGTATATTCTTGCATAATAATTCAGCAGCCAGAAAGCAATGAATGCCCTTACCTAAAAATGCTGGTTAATGTGAATGAAATGTATGCACACACAAACACACTCTCAGACACACACACACTTCATACAGTTTAAGTGAAAACCACCAGATCATTGATTTTCAGGATAGCTTTTACTAAATAATACAACACAGTAAAATATGCTTTGGGAGCAAAGCCACCAAAAGTTGAAATGGGTACTGCTGTCACTTCTGGTGACCATGAGCCCCTTGATGATTCTTCAAAACACACCTCCATACCAATACAGAAGAGGGCCTAGTTGAGATAAAATTGGTTAACACTACAAATAATTGTTCTCTCTATCACAACATGTGCTTTGGAGCTCACTGAGAGAGGACATATGTACCACTTCCTGCCCTTCACAGCAGGAAGCTCCAGACCAGAAGAGGAAGTGGAGCTCATCAGGTTTAGACCGGAACTGACCTCTAGAGCAGAGATGGAAGCAACAAGCTGAACCATCAACGCAGATGCTTCACTTCATCAAACAACACTGGTGAGGCTTCAGCTGGGAAGTTAATACAAGAAAACATGAGGCAGCTTACTAAGGCCAAGTCCACACGCAACCACATCTTTTCCTATCTGATCTTTTTCCTTGTTGTTTTCAAAAAAGTGCTCCGTAAACACAGAGTTGTTTCAGGAAATATCTGCGTCCACACGAAACCAATGAAAACGACTGCAAACGATGTAGTACCAATGCTAGGCCTGTATGTGTCATTGTACACAAAAAACGGAGAAGACGACATGGAGCATGCACATAAAGCTTTCTTGGTTCTACCGGGTCTGATCCAATATTTCCTCCTGGTTGCCCTTCTGGTTGCCCCTCTCTGCGGTAGATCCAAGAGCATGTCGTCGGCTTCCTGATAAAACCTGCTATGTGACTTTTGGCAAATTTTACAGGAGAAACAAAAAACTGTTTATATAACAGGAAAGTGTGAAATATGACAAAAAAGTATGTGTTCCTTTAATGTTGGTACTTATGATGAATGTAAACAACTTTCACAGGAGACTGAAATTTGAAGCTATAATAGGGGAGATAGCAGGTTTTTATTCCCAACCAAAAATGTCACTTAGCAGGTTTTATCAGGAAGCCGACGATGTAGTGAATATTGTTAGCTATGGTTGTTTGTTGCTCATCGTAGTGAAAGGGTAGCCGAAGATTTTGAGTCAATATTTCCAATAAACTCAATAGCTGTTGCAGTGTGCGCACAACTCTGTAGTCCACCATTGTTGTTGTTGGGAAGTGGCATCTTGCTTCCGGGGTGAAAGGTTAGAGAGGTGATCCTATGACATTATTGTTTAAAAAAAGTTGCGGTTTGGTCATACAGACAAAGACATGAAACCGGCGTTTTCAAATTTATGCACTCTGGGACCTGGTTTCAAAAAGTTGCAGTTTCAGTGACTGAAAATGCCAGTTTTGTGTGGACAAAAGGTCTATCCGATACAAAACTTTTGCGGATACGACCTAAACCTTCTTCGTACAAACAGGGCCTAAGGGATTTCGCACTGCTAAGAAATTTCACGTTGTCAATACAAACAAGGAGAGGCAGCCTTGTAACATGATGCAAATAAACTCGTAATCTGTCGGGACTGCAGGGTAATCTACATATAACACTCGCCATTGTGTCACCAAGTGCCTTTGCTTTCATGATCCAGTGTTTTCAGTGAACTTCTGTGGCCAAGTGCTCCAACAGCTTGTATAATGCACAAAGGATCACATGATGTTGACTTCACACTTATTGCTGATACTGAATGCCCTAAGTTTTTTGTTTGGTAGAATATACACTACACTTACACTATTTTACACACATTTACAATTCAAAGTCTATTTCCCTGCTCTGTCTCTACCATCGCACATACTAGTCACATTGCTGTAACCTTAGATTTTGTATTGGGTAAGGGCTCTATGGCTCTGCAAAAACTGTGTTTTTTGAGCGGATAAATCCTTCCATACTCACACTTCCTCACTGTTAAAATAATTCATGCCACATATGCGACAATAAGGAGAAACTATTAAGACTTGGCTTCAAAACCTTGTTATTCTTGTTGACAGTGTGGGATTAATTTGCATCTACACAAGTCAAATGGGCATGAGTCTGTGACATTTGAATGTGGTTTTGGGGACGTGATCCCAAGGGCATCTGTTAAAGCTTTCTATCTCTCATCACTAAAGGGCTACTTTAGAGCAGAGAATGATCAGCAATGACAAAAGCTGATGAACTTTCCTTCAGAAGCACTGAAATACAACTCTCATTCATTCCAGATCTATTGTCTGTCAGCTGTCTTCCCAATGTGTCAGATGTTCTATGCCCAGTCTTCAGCTGCTCTTCCCATGAATAAAGTAGACAAATTGCGCATCAACTAATGCACTGAATCTAAAGCAACATGTGACAAGATTGTGGCACTCCTCTCTACAAAGCAACGATTATATAGACGAAAAATGAGTGTTCAGACAAAAATGAGTGGTTTGACTCTTTAGGTTGACACAAATTCAGTTTCACAGTGTACAATTATATCCAAATAGCATCTCAAAAATTATGCTCTTTTACCAAACTGGTTATCATGGTTGTTCTGAGAAACAGTCTTAATCAACCTGGTGTGTTTGGAACAGTTAAGTTGGGAACATTCACACCCTTTCAAAGTATTTGGCTGCACCTTTTATTTCCTGTCATCAGCTACTACTTTGCTCTAGTGACAATATTTCAGTTCCAACATACAACAAAAGAGCAATAGGCCAACATGACCCAAGCCATTTTTAACCCTCATAATCTCTCCATTTCATGCCTGCCTGACTTTAGTCTAAACAATAGAATCCTTTCAAATAAAGACTGCAGAGAGCTGCTTATAAAGAGGCATGAAAAAAGATCAGAAACACAATGAACAGGCCTTTTAAAGAGTCACATGTTCACAGTCCATGTGCATGCAATGTATATCAGAAATGCACATGCTATTAACATAGCAAAGCCCATAATGTTCATCCACCCAGTTAAGTTGGAGTTGAAGTCAAGGATGAAGCATGCAGTGTGCTCTGTAAGGTGGGGCTACTCCACAACACTCTATTAGGGTTTGTGGTGGAGAGCAGTATTTAGTAGGCGACATGGTGGAGTCCATGTCCATATGCTAGTGAGAACAAGACAGTATCACTGTGTGGATGGGATAATATATTCTGCTGATGAGCACTAGGTTGGCGTAGAGAACATATGCAACCATCCACGCAACAGAGGACAAGTCAATTCCACAGAGGATCTGACCCTGAACGGTACTACAGTTTCATCTTTTTAAGTCCTTACATTTTCTGACTTTCCTAAATCTTTTTTTTTTTTTTTTTTTTTTTAAATAAGTTCAGTTGAAGTTCAGGCATGCTGCCAAAATAAAATCATACAGACAGCTGATTGAATTGTGGCCATTTGTGGTTTGCTATAGTGGTAGGTGGGGAGTTACAACACAGTAGTGGTTGAGACCTCCATGCAGTGCCTATATGTGTCTACAGCACTTCCACTTGAGCTCTATCATTTAACCATTTTTGTCAAATTCCAGTGTACAGTAATTGTACCTCCTACAGCGATCTCAGGAGCCCAAAATATCACATATGTCCTTTACTTTCCATGCCAAGTCATCAGTCTCCTCACTTCTCAACTATAACCAATGTTTATCGTGCTATAAGTAGCCTATGGATAGATGTTTTTAAATTACTGGTATCAGTTTTATGTGGTTTCCATGTGACAACGGCCTTTTCTTACACCCACAACCCACCAGACCATGGGTCTCACATGATGCTGGTGTAAGTAAAGTAAAAGTAAGCAAAAGTAAAATCAAAACTTAATCAGCTATATTTAGTGATCAAAGCGATCATATCTAGCACATAGTAACTCTTTTTTGTATGCAGTTTTAATCAGTCCCGAAGTGGAGAAAGCCTTATTAGTTTTTGCCAAATCCTTAAAAGTAGTCCTTGAAACTATCTGTGATCCAAACATAGAAATGATGCTCCATCATAAACTGTCCAGAAACACTGTAGTTATAGAACAAGGTGTTCTTCTGTACAGATTTTTAGCTGCAATGACTCTACAATTGCAAGCACAATATCATTCCAGTTTGGATAAACCTTTAAAATGCACCAAGGTAAAGTTAAATAAAACCTAAATCAAGAATATCCAACTGTGTAATGGTGAAACTGGTGTTTATTGAGTGTATGTTGCAATATAAGTAGCACTGATAGAGAAGCTAAGTATAAATAAGAATGAAAAACCAATGACTAATCCATTGAAATAAGAAGTGGAATCTCAAATTTATAAGACAGGCTCTAGGACAATAACTTTCACAATGCAAACTGGCAAACTAGTATCACTGTGTCAGATGTTTATTACAGTAGGTACACTGAAGGCCAGCCAGCCAGCCAGCCAGAATGCCTTAATTACATGAATAAACCTTTGCCTATGGCCCTGTTGTCTTTAGAGAAAAAAAAAAGACTGTTGAAAGAAGAAAGCAGACTGAGGCACAGTAATTATCCAAACTTTAAATTAAAGCTTATGTTCATAAAGTTGGAATGGAAACATCATTTGTGAAGGTCAGCTGGTCTAACTGGAGACTTTCTCCATAAAACAGTTTCCTGAAAGCTACATGTTTTATACTTTTTAAAATGTTATTTTTTTGCTTATGTGTTGACAATAAGAAAAGTCAGCTCAAAGTTATATACCTACAACAAAAGACAAAAATGAGGATGTTGTTGCTATGTTAATTAAAAGGCACCTTGAGAAACAACAGATAAGAGTCTAACTTTTATCAACCCCTGCACGTCATGCCTCCTTTCCTGCCTTCTTTTTCCCCAGAGCAGAGAAGGGCGTCCTCTCTTCCATTTGAAAGGGGCAAAACCATCTGGTGCAGGCTGACAGAGTAGGTCAAGTATATGGGAGGGGGTGCGCTGAGGGGGGCTATAACTACAGACTAAAACAGGACCTGTAGGCTGTCATCACAGTGTCCCAAAACCAAGAGGCACTCCCACTATGGATCACACAGCAGAACCGCAGGGCTAAGGCTTTTTACACGCCATACAGACTATAAAGAGACATGACAAGACTTAATTGCAAAATAACATATAATATATAGTTTGCACTGATGGAGAAACAATCATTCTGTTTGAGAACTTTAAGCAATGAGTGATTTATCATAAAAAAAAATAGATTGACATAACTAACCACAAATCAGTACTTATTTACTTTGTACTGTTGGTTGATCCTTAAAGGCTGCAGTTTCATCACTACTTTGCAGAAATGCAGCAAAAGTAGCTTAAAACTTTAAAGCTGTTAGCTAACACTGATGAAAGCATAGCACTGGAGGATTTTGGTCAAAATGTGTGGTTCAGTGCACACCAATAAAGCCTTTATTATCCCAGATCATTATGTCTTTGTCCTGAAAAGCTGAAGGATAAGTTGTATTGTATGTGGCTCAAGTGTTTTAAAGAGAGAGCAGCCATGGAAGCAACTTGGCCCTGCTAAGTTTTATTCCAAACATTTCCAGCTGTAGAGTTTGGCAGTGATCTGAAGAGGATCTGGTGAGGTATTACTCAATATTAGTCAATCATGAGCTGTTAATGTAGTTAGTATACGGTTATTGATAATATGGACAGACTGAGTTAAATGGATTAAAGTGTACGCTGACAGAGAATAAGAGGCTTAAACTAAACTGGTGTTGGAAAAAAAAGAGGAGTTAGTTGCTGATGTGGACATCTTCAAAAAGAAAAAGTAGTAACTTACCGATGCGCCTGTGCGTTCGGCAGTTGAAACGTTCACTTCTCCGTGACAATCAGCTCTGTCAAACAGGAAAAACACCCCACCATTCACAAACACAAAAGCGGCGCTAGGGTACCAGGGAAAACCGGTTTTCTCCCAACTTCTCCCCGGGCTCTTCTTAAACTCACAGGCTACACTAAGCCCACAGCAGCGACATGGTTTACTTCCTACCCCTGCCTCGTACGAATAATGTCTCAAAAACACCAAGGTAACCCAAACCGCAGCTGTGTGGAAGTTTAACTCCTTTCCATTCTCCGCCGCTGCCTCCGTCCCTGAACTCGGCGAGTGGATCAACCGTTAACGGTCCCCTCTGTGACTCCACACTAACACTACTCTCTCCTCTTCTCTGGAAAATCTTAACAGCCCCGACTGAGACGCCTCCCCTCGCTTTCCCCCAGCTTAAGTAAATGGCACTCCAAAAAAAAAAAAAAAAAAAAAAACACAAAGGAGAGAACTTTTTCCCTCTCTGTTTCTCTGTCTCCATCCAGTGTCGTCAGTTGGTCCGTTGGAAGGGGCAGGAAAGGAGGGGAGGGGGCGAACGGAGCAACAGATGAGACGCGTGGCCTGGGACCCTCCATCTCAATATATTCAGATGATTTGTACTTAACACGACTTGACAGAAAACTATTTACAATGTATAGTAAATCAATATTAGCTAAAACACAGTTAGCTTCCACTTAGCACTACTGTTTTTATATAGCTCCACCCCAGGTAAGCTAGCTAAATTAAACATTTCACATTTTAGCTAGTACCTTAATTAGCAATATCATTACTACATGTCTTGTAATTTTTTTTGTCTGCTTTACTTAAAAATAGTAAGCTATAACTATGTGAAAGTTTATTCTAGACTTTCTTGAATGCAAGTTATCTGTTAACACATTCCACTCAGTTTTTATGATCATTAACGTTGCAGTTACACTGAGACCGAGGTCAGAGGACAGCAGCTGGTAACACAACCCTGTGGATTGTAATGCTACATTCACAGAGAATGAGCTACAGCTGCGGTAGCCGTAGGAGCACTTCATTTGCCCTTCAGGGTCTACCGGAGGGGACTTCCATCCTATTGACCAAATGAATACAATCACGTGATTATCAGACCTGCAACCCTAAGGAAAGAAAAGGTTGGGACACATGCAATAGAAATAAAAATAAAAAGAAAGAAAGAAATCAATCAATAGTTTGAAAATCTCAAAAACACATATTTTATTCACAATAGATGTTGGCAAACATTTAATCTGAGAAAATGCACCATTTGAAGAAAAATAAGGAATTTATTTATTTATTTATTTATTTTTAACTTTGTTGGCAGCAGTAGTTCTATAAAGAAAACATTTGAGTTGGGGCTACAAAAATGAAGAGGAACATTTTTCAACCATTTAAGTTAATCAGTAACAGGTCAATAACATGACTGAGTGTGAAAAGAACATATTATAGAGGCAGAGTCTCAGCGAGTAAAGGTGAATTCAGTCAGCTAAAAATGGCAGAGGTCCATCAGTCTACAGTTAATGATAAATTGTGGAGTGATGTCAGAATAATAAACCTGAGCACAAATACTTTTAATGTCTCATTATCTACAGTATATAATATAATCAAAACATTTCAAAATTCTAGAGAAAGGACAAGGTAAAAAAAAAAAAAAAAACAATATTGGGTGCCTGTGGTCTTCGAGCCCTCAGGTGGCACTGCGTTAAAACTACTCATGACTCTGTAATGGAAACCACTACATGGGCTCAGAAACACTTTAAATCATTGTCTGTGAACATACAGCCCACCATCTTCTCTGATACAAAGCTGATCTAAAATGGATTAAGGTAAAGTGAAAACTTATTTTATGTTCAAATGAATCAAAGTTCAGATCAAAACCCCACATCTCTAATGGTATGGGGGCTCATTAGTGATTATTGAGTGGGTAGTTTCCACATCTGGAAAGCTGTTGTCAATGCTGAAAGGTATACACAGATTTTAGAGCAACACATGCTCCCATCCAGATAACGTTTTTCAGGGAAAGTCTTGCATATTTTGACAAGACAATGCAGAAAAACAAATTTCATCTATTACAAAAGCATGGCTTTGAAGTAGAAAAATCTGAAATGGCCTGTCTGCAGTCTAGACCTGTCACCTACTGAAAACATTTGGTTCATCATGAAACAAAAGTATGACAAAGACCCAAGACTGTCGAGCAGTTACAATCTCATATCAGACAAGAATGAGACAACATTCTTCTCCTAAAACTCCAGCAACTAGTCTCCTGGTTGTTAAAAGAAGAGGTGGCGCTACAGTGATAAATGTGTTGAAGTCTACTTTTTGCAGAAGCTGTTGCCACCAAATTTAATCTTATCTTAGTCAGTCTTTCTCTGTGGTACATTTTCTCAAATTAAACATTTAGTGCTTTCTGTGTTATGTTATTAATACAATAGGGGTTTATGAGATATGCAAATCATTACACTGTTTTTATTTTATACATAGAATCAAAAAAATTTTATATGGATTTTACATTATCTTATATTACAGTCATTTATTTATCAGAACTAGTATGACTGGTCAGCTTTAACTTGACTGATCACTTACGTTTCATCACTTATCACTTGGAAATATCCCAGCAACTTGACATTATTAGTGCCACATTTATTTAGTTTTATTGCATTGTTAAGGGTAAAACGGTTGTGATTCAGCTATTCAAGTGAGCAACTGAACTAAAGACATGGCAGACGCTGTAGTGTTTACTGCACATTACCTCTAAATGTTTTAACAGTTCCTACATACACAATGGGAAACATCTAGTTGAACCACAAGTAGTAGACAGTGGTAAGGTAAAGAAGTAAGGTAAAGGTCGCGAGGCTCTTCTTGTGTTGAAGGAATTATGTTACAAACAAATCAAGCCGGCCACCCAGCCTACACCACAACTGAATAGTCAAGTATATGCATGTGCCCAAGGGTAACCTCCAGCACAGCAATCACACAGAAGGCCTTTGTACAATCAGCAAGTAAAACTAGTTTTTAAGAGGAAATGTTCATTGCTAAAACCATTGCGTCTAAGTGGCGTAACAATTGCACAATATGCAATTAAAGTTTAATGTATCCATTACTCATGTGTGCGATGTGTAATCCAGGTGTTTTCTTTCATGTTCTGGTTGCACAACTAGAAGCCATCGATACATGTTTAATATTCACTGTTCATGCCTGGTTTAGGTTAACTCATGGAAACATGGTGTCTTTCTTTGCAAAGGAAGTGATATCCCTTTTGTTTTTTAGCTTCACTCCCACCCATTAGTGTGCACACATGCTTAACACAGCACTATGTGGATTGTCAGGTCTCCTTCAGGCTCTGTGGGAAAGGGAGGGGCGGGGGGCCAAGCAGATGCTGCGACAGGAAGTTACTAACATGGTCCAGATGTGAGGACAAGAGACCACCTCCAACAGGGCTGAAAATGTGGATGGATACAAGCTGTAACTGCAGATAAACACTGGATTCATATGTTAAACAAAGACAGTTAAAATATATTAGTTCATGTGTCTCTTTTAGTTAAAGTAAAAAAAAAAAAAAAAAAAAAATAGTTTGAAGTTTGCTTTTCCTGAATTATTTTTGGGACCTTCCTAAAAAATCAGTGAAAAATGTATTCAAAAAACAAAAATAAAAAAAACCCCGGCAATTTCTGTAGTTTTGTACCACTGGATGTTATCACAGTTGCACATTTTAGGAATAAACTTTAACATATATATATTTATATTAACACGAAACATTCAGTAATGTGAATTCTCAACTGCCATAACATACACCCCCTTGTGTACAAAATGATTCACTACAACAAAAACAAATACTGCCACCGACCTGTAATTGGACCACAATTTTTAAGTGCTTTTTATTAATTACAAACAATCAATTTACACCACAATCCAAAAATCAACATTAGAAATCACTGATTAGTACAAGAATATATTCACACAATTCTGCTTTTCAGATAAAAGCTAAAATTATTAGATTAGAAAACTGCATTAATAATAAGATATGATGGATAATTAAAGGAACTGAATAGAAAGAACAATGCACAGAGCTAACAATGAATTGTTAATAGGATTTATCTCCCACAATCCCTTGCAGCAGATCGATGTACTATTTCTTTGGATTGTGTGGTTTCCCCTTTGACAGCGCTCCAGCTGCCTTCACTATAGTCCACCTGAGAGATATTAATGCTGCCCATTAGTAGTTTCCACACTGAATGGTCAGCACTACTCCTCATCATCCTCTTCGTCAATTAGGACCATCTTCCGTTTGCGTTTTACAGGAGCAGAGATATCCTCCCCGTCTGAATCTATGTCACCACTGGTATCCATAGCCATCACAGTAGTTGAGTCATCCCCTGTAACAACAGCTCTGTGAAATACATTCTGCAGGACAATGATGATTTAACACAACTTCAGTTGGTTTCACAGAATTTGCATATTTAAAGGCAAATTACCATTCTCTTCATCATCATCATCATCATCATCATCATCATCCAAAACTCTGCTTTTTTTGGCTGAAGTCTTTTCTTCGGGGCTGATATGGAGAGAAATATGTATAGAATTTAGGAGACAAATCACTAAAAAACACATAATTATGCTGTGGTGTCGTTCAGTTCAGAGAAACAAAAAAAACTGTCTCACCTCTTTACTGTATTACATGTTTCTTCAACTGGAGCTAAAGTGAAAAGAATATGTAATGCGAGTTATGTTTGGTCATAATCCTCAAGAAGTTCTGGACAACTTATTTCAGCAGGTGCAAAATACTGCAATTCTACACCAGCTTTACAAACAACAAAAATGTTCAACCTGACACCACATTCCTGTCTACTTCACTAGCTAAATCACCCTTTGATAATAGGAAAGCTTTATGCGCTCTGTGTAACATAATAT